>NC_062968.1:19327402-19376301 GCF_023119035.1 Salvia hispanica
ATTTAGGTACTTGGTATGCTTCTATTTGCTGCATGGCGATCTTGTGACCTCTGGATTTCATGTAATTTCCAATGGCTTCTATTTTTCTTCAAAAACTATAGGATCAATTATAGTCATTCATTTAGCCATGTTAAGGATTTAACATAGATCAGAAGCACCTTTACACTTTAAACCCTTTGCTTTTCTATATTGTGCTAATTGATCATCCTCTGTTTTTGTTTTGCAGTGGAGTTGCTGGTTATATTGAATCATAAGACAAATAGATTGTTGTAATCTTATTTGAACTGCTACGACTAAGTACATGACATTGATTACATATTTACATGTAAGAAATTGTAATTCATTATTTTAGCTTTCACTACCAACTAGAACAAAAATGTGACTGAGATAATTTGTTCAATATTTTTTCCCAACTGTTTTTCTCCCTCGTGTTAGCAAAAACCTATACATTTGTCGACAACTAGGGTCGCGTTAGGGAGTACTAATTTAGGGATATCACCTTAGATTGGAATATCATCTTAGAGTATTGTTAAAATTAGAATTTAGGGACGCTTTTCTTAAAAGTGTCTCTAATTTGTATTTAGGGACACTTTTTAATAGTGTCTCTAAGTTGATTTTTTAAGGACGCTTTTTAAAAAGCGTCTCAAAATTATTTCACCGACCCTTACATTTTGCGTCCTTATCTTGTTTTGGCACACCACCACTAAGGACGCTTTTTAAAGCGTCGGTGATATATTTAACAACATAAATTAGCGTCCCTAACTTAATAAAAAAAGTGTCTTTAGATGTTATTTTTGTTGTAGTACTATAATTGATTTTTTTTTATATTAAAAGTCAGGCTATAGTACCAACTAATTAAAATGAATAGATTAAAATTTTCTGAAATTTGGTTTGCTAGTTCGAATAAATATTACTCCACAAACATAGCTCTTACTTATCTTTGTTGTTCGTTTAAGGAAGAATCATAAATTAAATAGTACTCCCTCCGTCCGTGAATAGGAGTCTCGTTTTTCAATATTTTAGTCCGTCCGTGAATAAGAGTCTCGGTTCACTTTTACCATAAATGGTAATGGGGTCCCACCTTCCACAAACTCATTTCACTCACATTTCATTTAAAACTAATAGTATACAAGTGGGAACTATTTTTCACCTACTTTTCTTAACATTTCTTAAAACTCGTGACACACTTGGGTTCGTGCACACCCGTTCGACTTCTTCTTCCTTGCTCCTTCTCCCTCAATCAACTGCGGTGTTCCCCAAATTATTTTTGGTTGGTTTGATATAGCCAATGTTCAATCTGGACACAAGAAATTGTTTGCTCCACATGTCTTGATTGAGGGAGTTATTCTTCTAATTTTTCATTAGATGACATGACAGCAAATTTTACCGTTTTGGATTGGCTTACAAGTTACAACAATAGTGCTTGGGAAATCCACCTGCTTTTTGATCACGTGTTAAATGTGGTTACCTTTTTCTATTGAGATCAGCATTTCAGCTCACTCTAATTAAGCACATGATTCGATTAAGTAAGTTAAAGTATTGCCTTTTTGGGAAAACGTGTGAAATTCCGAATATCTTATTCCTAGGAAGAACAAGTCTAATTAAGGCTGACATGTCAGATGGAATATGTATCCATCGTTGTTCGATTGCTACTGCTTGTCCTACTCGTTTTCAACTTTTCAACTTAATTTCACACTTTTAATATCCTAGTTTCAAGATAATGCTGTGCGGTTGAACTTGGAACAGAATAAGCATTTGGAAAAGTTCATATTTTTAACTTCTATTTGAAACTTTAAAAATTGCGTTATTTGAAACATGTTGATGAAATGTTGTTTACGGTTTCAAGTTGACATATTTACTACCTTTTTTAGCTTTTATTTATGTTAATAACCATATTCGTGAAGAGAGATGCGTCCTTGATAGTTTTTATTTGTTGTGTTTTGCATGGTTTATAGGAAATATTTGGCGGTGACAAACTAATTAAATCAATATATATGTATTCATTAATTAAACAATATAAATTTATTCGTTAGAAAGAAAAAAAAATATAGGAAGCGTTTGAATAAAAAAATCTTCAAACCAGCTATCTATTTAAAACTGAATTCTGTATATTGAATATGACTACACGCACTGGACATTCCCGCCATTAGCAGAATCAGAGGAATCGGCATTGTGGAAATCCATCATCACCAGCCACTGCTCCATCTCTTCTTCCCCAATCGTCAAATCCCAAATATTATCACTCTGATTTTTACTGCTCGATCCCGTTTCCCAAATCCCCTGTTTACTACTAATTTTGTTGGGAGGGGCGTCAACCGCCCTCTCCGCTTTCCGCTTGTGCTGAGAGCTCATCGAGCTCTCAGCAGCAGTAGAAGCAGAGGGCCCCGCAGCCGCGGTGTAGTCCGAGAAGGGGAAATTGACCTTGGCCCGCGGCCCGCGGAACTCAATGGCCTTCCTATCATACGCCCGCGCCGCGTCCTCGGCCGTCTCGAACGTCCCCAGCCAGACGCGCACCGCCCTCCGCGGGTCCCGTATCTCCGCCGCCCATTTCCCCCACGGCCGCTGCCGCACTCCCCGGTAGTTCTTCTTCTTCCTCTTCTTCCCCGCCGGCGCCTTCTTCTCCTCATTAAACAAATTACACCCCAAGCACCCTTTAATCCCGCAGAATCCGCACGTCTCCATATCGCCCGGAACAGAGAAGACCCCATCGCCGGAATACAAGTCATTAGCCGCGTTTGAGAGATTCGCCTCTCCTGTGATAACATTCTTCAACGCCGCCACCATTACCGAGGCTTCTTCCTCATAAGAGAGGCGCTGTGGCGGCGCAGACCTGTTTTGCTTGTTTGAAATCTGCATGTATGTGTGAGAATTGTGGGAATGGTTTTGAATGAGGAAAACAAGTCAAAGGGGGAGATGAGTATATATATGTATGTGGTTGATAGTTTTGCCAGCTCACACTCTACTACGCTAGTTTTACACGGACTGGAATGAAACTTCAGATAGAGTATTGTTTTTTTGTTGGCACGTGTGCTCACTTGGCTTCCTTCTAGAGTGTGAACACGCTAATATTGACTCTCTATGTGGACCAACACCTGACCTCATCAATTACGTTTAACTAACTTAGGATAACACTGCTTTCTTCTTTTCACCCAGACTCATTTTCTTTTTTAAGTGTTTTTGTTTTTTTATAATTTTTTTTAATACTGGTTGACTTTATATTTAAAACTACTACTCCCTCCGTTCCATAGTAATGGACACGTTTCTTTTTGACCCGAAGATTAAAAAAAATTGTGTTAGGTGAGTTAAGTAAAGGGAGAATAAATTGGAAAATGAAAAAAGGTGGAGAGATTAATATAGGAAAAAATAAGAGAGAGTAAAATAGATGTGGAAAAATATGTTGACTTTTACTAAAAAAGAAAATGACTCTATTACTATGAAAACGGAGGGAGTATATAAAATAAGTATATTGTTAATGTGAATTCAAATGTTTTAGTTTTTGACTTGTAGCATTACTAATGTTACTATTAAATTTGCCCAATTAAAATCCCAGGTGGTTTCTGATTATTTGAAGCATTTTGGTACGCACATCCAGGTATTATACCATGAAGATCTATTAAAATTTTGTCTTTAATAAACAACTGTACTATCTTCATATTTTCGAAACGGTATCTATTGAAAAAGTGATAACTCATTTATAAAATAGAACGTGCTTTTGATTCATGATTTTATAATTTCACAATTATTTTCAGAATAAAATTTATTAGAAGTAAGAGTACATTAAATATTATAAGATGATAAATATTAGTGAAAAATATTTTTGAAAACAACGTTTACTAAAGCTCCTTCAAGTGTTTTCGATCGAAATTGCAAAATATATATTTGTACTAGTTAATTTGTATCCATACGATAAATCCCTTGCAATTTGTTTAATTGTAACTGAGAAGTCGGTTATAAATTTAATATTGTGGCATCGTAACCTTTGCAAAAAGGAAAGAAAATATATACTCAGGTTAATAGAATGGACTTTTCAAATTAATATTATAAGTACCTGAAATTTAAGACTATTTGAGTTCAGCAATGGTGTAAATGGGCAATATAGAGTTCGGCAATGGTTAGAGTTTAATAGGAGTAATACGATAATTTGGTTATGAATTGTGAATATTTAATTAACATAAACTATAGATCTAATCAATGGGACCACCGTCCAATTTATGTGGCTGTTCGAGAAAGTTTGTGGTGATTGATTTTGCTTTAATTTAAGTTATGTAAATACCGGCGCGTATGCTTTGAATCATGTCATATTTCACAAATGGTTGTATTACTGAAAATATCGTAAAAGTTCACGAAAAGCCATCAATGACTTTATAAAGTTCACTTTGGTCAACATCGATACTCAACATGAATCATGCATGAATTGGTATATTCCCTTTGTCCACTATTAGAAGTTCCGATTTATTTTTAGTCATTTCAATGATAAGGAACCTCTCAATTTGACTATAAATGGTGGATAAACTTTATATTCCACTAGCTCATTCCACATACATTATTTTATTATAAAATTATAACTCCCTCCGTCCAAACCTAAGTGAGACTTATTCCTTTTTTATGCGTCTCAACATAAGTATGCCGTTTCTTTTTTTGGCAACTCACTCATCTCTCCTACTTTATCATTTTATCTCTCCTACTTTATCATTTCTCTTACTTTATTCTTTTCTCTTTTTTTTCTCTTTTTTACTTTATCTATTTTATTCTCTCTTCCTCTTTCTTACTTTACTCTCTTACTTTACAATTAATAATTTAATTCACTAAACACAACTACCTAATTCTTGTGCCAAAATAGAAACTTTTCACTTAAGCAGAGACTGAGGGAGAACTATATTAAAATGGATCCCACTAATCCACTCTCATTTTCTACCACTTTCTTTTATAGTATTATTTCTCATTGGAATCTTCATTGTACTCCCTCTGTCCCATAATATAAGTCACATTTTATGTGAGCAAGGGTTTAAAGAAATGTAAGAATAGTGGGTTGGAAAAGTTAAAGGAATATAGGGTTCATTATTTATATTAGTTTTATAATAGAATGTGAGTGCGAGTTAATGGATTGTGTGACCTACTTACCATTTATGGTAAAAGTGAAATGTGACTCTTATTGTGGGCCAGACCGACATAGCACCATGTGACTTTATTGTGGGACGGATGAAGTATTTTTCAAAAGGGATATTGATCCATAAAATCACAAACTTTAGTCTAAATCTGGTTGATCCTACGAACTTTATTGCTTGTTTTAGACTTTTAGGTGGAGCGGAATTCCGCATGGATTTATTTTAGAATCACTCCAAAAAGCCTCAAATTAATTGGAGTTGGATAACATAGCTTCCAACTTCTCTCACTTCATCCGATATGAGATGCGTTTGTAATCCAACAAAACAAAATATAATGTTTATGATTAAAAATTATGTGAAATATCAGAATTAAAGCCAGAGTTTCTGAATTTAAGTGTCAATATCCTTTCTTATTAAAAAACTAGAATGAATATGGAAAAGTTTAAGAAATGATATCCACTTTTACAATAGTAGATAGTGAGACACTAAAACTTTTACCATAATTGTTTCACCTTTCCAATAATTGTTAATGAAACTCAAAACTTTTGCTTGTAATTGAGTATTTTCTCTCTTTTGAATTATAGGAAATCCTCATAATGAAATTATTGGCTTCAACAAAGAAACCTTTCTACTTTATTTTTACTATTGACACACCCGATAGGAACAAGTGGACCCGCCCGACCCACATTTTCTTGTCGTTAGTCATCTCGAAATACAATACCGCTAAAGTAGTAACTATATTTGGACATTGAATTAGTCTTTCAAGACCATATATTTGGATAAAATCAATGTTATATAATGGGTGTAGGTCCCCCATTTTGAGTTACAAATTGGAATGAAATAAATGTGTTTACACACCCAATAACAAAAACATATCTTGAATTGGTACACAACACTTGCCGGAAATAGTGGTAAGGTAAAATTAGACATGCTATTGACCCACAATTAGTCCAATACATAAACCACACGGAAAATACACGTACCATTACATGATACTCAGATTGTCTTAAGTTATGAAGGAGTATGTAGGTTCGCCCTACATTTCAACATCAACGTCGTACTTCAAGGAAGCTAATTAGCAGCAAGATATTTTCGAAGTGATAATTCCAACATTTCATTTCCCATTAATTTATAAAATACAATGAAGAACTTTTGGTTTAAAATTGTAAGTAAATTATTAATTAACTATTTTAATTTTTTCTCTCCATAATCAAGTGAGACTCATTCTTCACTAACTATACTTTAATTACTGTATTTTTTATTTTTATTTCTCTCTTACTTTACCAATTGTGCATTCAAACACATGTTCTTCAAAATTTTATATTTTTAAGAATCGAAAGAAGTATTAAAATATCAAAAGCCTTTTAATTAAGTAAGATTAAAACGACAAAGTAAAATATTTACTTTGCGGCCCAAGCCACCCTTAAGTGTCGTTCGCCCGAGGTGATTTTGGCGGAGCCCCGTACACCCCCTAGACACGTTCTTATATCTAGTCGTCAAATTCTGGATCAATGCAAGAACATATAAGTGTTAGCGAAGGAAGCTTTGGATACGCACAATTACAAATCCATGAAGACGTAATTTGTAGGATTTGTGCTACCAAATGTGAGGTCCATGATTGCACGAAAGACCAAATTCAATAGAAATTTCTAAAACTGGAGATACAGAGTACTCCCTTCGTCCCATAATAGGTGTCACTCTTGTTGTGGCCACGGTTTTAAGCAAAGTAAAGAATAGTGGATTAGAAAAGTTAGTGAAATATGAGGCCACTTTTTTATAATAAAATGTGAGTGAAGTAAGTTAGTGGAGTGTGAGACCTACTTACTATTTATGGTAAAAAGTAAAATATGATTTTTATTATGGAATAAATCAAAATGACGAAATATGGCTGTTACTGTGGGACAAGGAGTATAATACAATTCCATGTAAAACCTCCCTTACTAGGAGTATAATTGTAAACTCATCAATATAAGGAGAGTTTCATTGGGCCAAAATGAAAAATCTTGTTTCAGACCCATATAATTTTTGCAATTGGGTACGACTCTAACCCATTTGGATAACCAATTTGGGTACGAACTACTGGATATCACGTCATTTTTTTCAATCAAGCGCAACTTATTCAAATTCTCAGCATTAATTATAGTAGTAGTAAATTTTAAGTAGTTATTTGTATTTTATCCTATTTTGCAGTTATAGTCTTATACTAGAAGATTTATGTGGAAAAGGAATTCGACGCAATGACATCATTTTATTTATCACCGATTTCTTGCATATCCATTTGAGCACAATCATTTACCAGAATCCATTATGTTCAAAAGATCAGATGTAATTAATTATTAAATAATTTATTGAATGCTCTCAAAGTTGATATACAAAATCAAAAAGTGACGCAAGTTTTGTAATGTATACACACCAAAACATTACTATAATTTGCTTTAGTAGGAACATTAAATTCAAAACTCAAAATCTCATTTTAGGAGGCTTAACTTTTTCCAACCTTATTCTGGCCCATAAAATAAAGTACAGTGTGTTTCTTTGGTCTATACCAGCCCGATAATTGTTTGGGCCTATATTGACAAACCAGCCCAGCTTGATGATTCGAGTCCGAATATGAGTAACTCTCTTTGAATATATTTACATATTTCCAATAAAAAAACATTTAGAACCAAAATTAGTGACCAATATTATAAAAATAATTCATAAATAATAGCAAATAAAAATGAATCAGTCTATTAACAAATACATATTCCATCCAAAATTATTATAGAAAAGAATAGCAGGCAAACACAAAAAAACAGAAGCTAATAGAGCACCACACTGTGTCTGTCGTTATCTATCAACCTCATCAACCATAAATAAGTGGTCTCACAACAGCTCTAAGTTGAACGAGAAATTTCAAGCAAAACGCACGCCAAAACACTCCTCAACCAAACAAATTAAAATTAAGGAAAAAAAAAATCAGAAAAGGCAAAACACAAGATCGATCTCATTTATGCTCCTTCAACAAGGAAGAAACAAATCATATTGTTGTTTTGCAGTGGTAATTAATAAGAGAGGGTTACATGACATTGATATTTTATGTAATCAAATGAAATTTAGTCAACAGAAAAGTCGTTATATGCTGACTTTAATAATGATTAATCATGTAAATTATGTAATCAAATGAAATTTTGCCACACTAGTTTTTCAGTCACTCAAAATCATGTATTTTTCGCAAAATAATTGGCATTGTTACATAATTTAACGTACTTTATAAAAATATCAAGTATAGTGTCCGACCAGCTCATATTTCAGATTCTACATATCCTGGGACAGTATAAATTATTTAGCGTAGTAAAAGAATATAGCAAAATGAGACATGTATAGAGGAAGAAAATTCATGAATTTTGATATATTTGTATTTTTTTAAATAAAATAATTGTCCAAAATACACTAAAAATGGTTGAGGATATTTTTTAATTAACACAATTAAGAAAATTCTAATTTTTGTTTATAATTAAATATACCATGTCCAACCAAACCTTTAAACACATCATCATAATCGATTTCCAACTAAAATTAGAGGACGCAAATAGAAATGTCTTAGACTCTTATTAAAACAAAAGAATAATATTGTGTTTTTATTTTTATGTTCGGTTATGGGACACAAATGGAAATGTCATAGACTCCGTTTAATTTTACTCAATGTTGGGATGATTTCTTTTGCCTTCCTAAATTGTGGTTATTTTAAAAAATGTCATAGTAACTGTGTCTTTATTTTTATTTCGATTAGTTTTTTTTTATATATTAATATGTATTTCATAATATTTTAATATCATATACTCGTAATTAAGTGACGCTCAATGAAAACGTTACATATCTGATCATGACTTTCTAGCCCCATAATGTCATCTAATTCACTAATTATCACGACTTTTGATTTTCTTTATAATTCCAAAATTTGACTTTTGAAGCGCATCGAGAAACACTACTATAGTCCTCTCCTTCGCAAGCACACCCAAAACTTTCATTTTTAATAACTAAACTTATTACTTTTACTCTGAACAACTCTTTTTAAAAATAAATATATCAATTTAGCATTTTTTATAAATGCTAAATTCAAGTATAATCGAGAGATTTGAGGGTGGTAAATGAAGATTAAGACAAAACATCATCCATGGCACGAAACATGTAGACAGTTCTAGAAAATAATAGGGGTATAATTTCCTTATATAGAAACCAGATTAGTACAGAATTATTCCTAAAATTCTTGTAAATCTTAATCGTGTTCATTGCCCAATTTAGTGATCACCTCCCTCTCTCATCAAATCACTGTAAGTGGCCTTATTATGCTACTATTATTTAATTTGTCTTAAACATATATAATGCTAATCACTAATTATTTCTTTAGAAATTAGTCAATTTGTTTGAGTAAAATCTTAGTTTGTTCGACTTATCTTGATTTTATTAAATGTGGACAGTTTAGTACTTGCCTTTGTCATTGTCACTTGGCTGGTATGTTAGGTTTTGTTATTTTCATGTCACTATAGCTAAACCGACTTGATTTTGATGGTTGCTGTGTTAACTAAATCAAATTAAAAAAAAAAAGACGCTAAGCAATATAATTGGTCTAGCTGCAAGGCGATTAAATGATTTCTTTTTCTCCAGGTATAATATTTCATGTTTAATCAGTAGTTTAGAACTTAATTACGAAAAGGAAAAAGATCGAGAATTAAAAAAATTGTTAGTAATTTGTGTTGATGTACGTACCATACATGTTATAGGAATTAGTCCTATAATTAGTTAAATGAAATGGAATAATTGAAATTAAAGTACTACTATATCATAGTACAATATAGTGAAAAAAAAAGAGTTCCTAAGTTGAGAGAAAATAATCTTAATCTTTGCTTTTTTAGAATGCCTTTATTTGTGTTCCTTAATTTTAGTTCAGACACTAACAATAAAGACATTTTATACAGCGTTGGTAGTATTAGAAACACAAATTAACGTCCTTAATAGCATTAAAAAGTGTCCTCCGATTCTTTTTTTGTAGTGACAAATATTCTAGTGCTTTCTGGACGTTATAGTACAATTTAGTTACATTTTGCAAAATATCATAAACTTGTACTTGCTCGAAACGTGGGCACATATCATTTGTTACATAAATTCTGCACCTTTTTGTGATTGTCTTTGTTTGCCTAACAACATAGATGTTAATGCTTAGGTGATATATATAGCTGATAGAATAATTAATTAGAGTGAAATAATATTTGATACATATTAGTTAATTCAAAATGAGTAACTATTAATTCTTCAAACGTCAACTATATATACACACATATAATATTTAATAAATTTATCATAGTATTTGCATTTATTTGTGTATCATCTTTAATTTTTCTAATGGGAATTTCTCAACTATATAAAGGATTCACTATGATTTCATGTCCAAATATATAACGACATTACATGTTATATGTGACACATGTCATGCGTAACCCATGCATCCTAACTTCTTTTAAATGTACTTTTTGTATATTTGTGAAGATCAATCGTTAATTCGAATCGTTAATTCGAGATGAATTATCAAAATTTAGAAAATTAATCAAATATCCAATCTTACACCACCACATCATTTCGAATTGCATTGTTTTATAGGGATGTCAATTCAACCCGAAACTCGTGGGCCGGCTCGAACAACCCGGTAATATGAGCGGGTTAGGGCTGTAATTTTATTACCCGAATACAAAACGGGCTAAACGGGTTGGCCGGAATGGGTTGACGGGTTAAACAGGTTGGCCCGATGGGTTGTGAGTTTTTTATAAAATATTAAGTTTTAGGGATTTTTTATATTTTTGAATTCTCAATCTTCATTCTACACAATCATTAGTCTTATTCAATCTTCATTCTACACTTTTCCACTCGATCCCACAATATCAACTTTCAAGTTCCATCTCAACTCATTATTGCATCGTCCCATCATCTGCCACTAGTGTCTTACCGCTACCAAAGTCAATCAAGACAAAATTAAGAAAATTTTAATAATGATTCATGTAAGATATGACTTTTAATTTTCATAAAGAATTAGTTACGAACAATGCCATAATAAATACACGAACACAAGCTTTAATTTATATTGTAGTTGATCGAGATGAAAGGCTTCTTTTCAAGTATTATTGGACAAAACTATGAAAATTTGAAGATTTTATATGATACTAAACTAAAAAGAAAAAAATATCTAAAATTTAAAATTATTTTATAGAAGAAAATTTTGATACAAGAGATTATTTTCGAAAGCTTTTAGGCCCGAATAGCCCGATGGGTTAGCCCAAAACCCGACGGGTTAGGGTTAGGATTTAAAATTATGACCCGAAAAATCCATAACCCGAATGGCCCGCACCCAAATAGCCTGGCGACCCGAGTGGGCTGGCCCGAATCCGAACGGGTTAGCCCGATTGACATCTCTAATGTTTTATGATGTTTGACTTGATTTGGACACCTTGAAATTCTCAGTAATATGCTCCATCCGTTCCACTAAGTCTATAAGCGAGAGGAGACGCTTTTCTTAAGCACTCGTTTGGGAAAATTATATTGTGTATTTGTGTTTAATAATTAAAGTCTCTTTTCACTTAAACTAAGTAAATTTTTTTTTTCAAAATGAGTGTTTAATTTATGATGGGACGGAGCTGAGTAGTAAACTACAGTACTATTTAATTTTTTTAACTAGTCATAGAGATATAATCTCATCTTTAATTCAATGATATTTCAGTGATCATGATTTGAAAATTTGAATGATCTCAAATAATTCTTTCGAAGCCGTTAAAGAAAAATAGGTTCGGAATTCTTTTATATAAATAGATAATGTTTTTACATATTTTTATAGGAATTTTAGAACCATAAAAAGGATTTACTTAGATTTCATGTCTAAATATATAACATGCTATTTGAACACATGTCATGCGTAACTAATGCATCTTAACTTCTTTTTAATGTACTTTTTGTATATTGGTGAAGATTGATCGTTAATTCGAGAGAATGTATCATATTTGTACAAAATGTCCAATCTTACACTACATCAATCTATGATGTCTGCCCTTGATTTGGACACCCTCAAATTCTCAATAGTTCTATTTACATTTTTTAATTGTACTGAAAACAGTGATCATTTAGTAATAATGATTTTAAAGTTTGAATGATCTAAAATAATTCTTTCATATGTTCGGAATTCGTTCATATAAGTAGATAGTACTAATATTTAACATATACGTAATCTTTTAGAAATTTTAGATACCCAAAATTTTCAAATTTAATTATGTAATTAAGTATCAAACATTTGCAAAAACGATCATTCTAATTAACCTATGAGGCGTGGTTGAGTGATATAGATTCATCCACCAATATATATTATAGGGGGTTGATCTTGACTTTGGGTATGATTACTTTAAATCCTCATAGGAGTACTAATTATCACACCTTCTGACCTATGATTTTGAACAAAAACCGGCCATGTATGAATTTTTAAAAACAATTTTTAATTGAACTAATTTAAAATTCATATAAAAGTAGGCATGATGCATGGCCATTCAAATTGGGAAAGAAATCAGGAGATATTTTCATGGAGCCATAGATACTAGCTCGTTTTTATCTAATCTATCACTTTATATTTTTATTGCCATTAATGATACTGGCACTGTTATATAGTTTTCAAAATAAAACGAAGTGAAATGATTTAATGTGGGTTCGAAACATCACGTGGTGGCGGTGGATGTACATAGGCTCCTAAAAATCAACACGAAAATGGTGGTCACAATTTGCAATACCTATTTTGTGGGACTCACCTATACTTTCTGCATTTACTCAAAATAAACTTCCCTTGGACCCAAGGCACTTCTCTCTTTTTTTTTTCACATCAACCCAATTTTTAACCAACTCAATGATTGCTATGGTTTCTTGGTTAACCGTGAACCGGTTTGTTATGGCTTTTGAATCGAAACCAACATTCACGGTTTGAATTGGAACCATTATAATAGGTTATACAGTTCGATTTTAGTTTCAACTTTTATTTTTGTGTTGTGAACCCATAGTAAAACCGCAGAAAATCATAAATTCGAGGCAAAATCAGATAAATCGGATAAAACTATTGAATGTTCAAATTGGTAGTACTACATATTTTTCTATTTTATGATTGATGATGATTTTTTGGTGACGTGCATGTGATGTGAAGTAAATTATTATAATCGGTACAATATGATTTATTCATTGCTTGAATAATTAATAACGTAAACTGTGATTTCTCCATGCTCACATAATTAACAACAGTAATTTCGTATTGTAGAGAACACTCATCTTATCTATGTTTAAGGCAATGTTAAACTATAATTTTCATTACACAACATACTAGTAATATTTAAACAAACAGCTGTCAAACCCTACTCCTAAACCCATTAGTATCCATCTAGGCCTAAAAATATACCCCCCTTAATTTCGTCAATCTGGATCAAGCTCATGAATTAACAATTTAACAATACTACTTTGAATTTCGTTGAAAATATAGGTTGTGAAATTGTGTTTTGTGTTTTTCATATCGATTATATTTAAAGGTGAGTTTGGATCACATAATATTAATTTGGATCACCCACATAGATATATACTTTTGGGCGTTTGACGATAAATATATCATATACCTATGATGCAACTTTTTTTTTTATATATAAATAAAAGGCTCAAACCAGAAAATGTTGAGCAAGAGTTCAATAACAACACCCTAACAAAAGTACAAACCAACCAAAACCATGAAAAAAACCAAGTACCAAAATTAAACCAAAAGCAAAAACAGGCATACAACCACGCCCAAGACTCACACCACAAGCAACTAACCACCAAGCAAGCAAGGTTAACAAAGCTTTACAACAAACCAAGGGCCAGACAAACCTCTTTAGAGGTCTTTGATTGCAACCTTAGCCTTATGCTTGATGTCAGTCCATCTTCTAACCCGACTCAACTCCTCATATATTTGCTCCGATACAAAGGGAAACTCTGGACACCATCCTCTAGCCCATGAACCTAGCGTCCACAGTAAGAGTCTCTTAATTCTCAGTTTACCAACAGACAATCTTCTCAAAAACAATTTTGTTCCTAAGCCACCAAATAGACCATGCTGTCACACGACTTGAAGGAGTTTAATTCGAATTTTGTTTGGATGTATGTACATGTTGTTTTATTGCATAAGTAACGCGAACTCACGAGCTTCGTACAAAATTCAATATAATCCATGACATAACTCGACTTGTGCTAAAAAAATTAATCCTTATGATATTCTAATTATTTTCACATTAATATCGCGTAAAAATAATAAGTACAAGACCCCATTATCATAATAATACATTAATATTGAACCCTTAGTGAATTCTAAAAAAATAAACAGGGTTCTGGGGTACATAGATGGGTAACACATTTAATTTGTTAGGTGCTATCTTTTGTACTTGCCTAAATTCTAACTTCTAAATCTTAATTTTCTTGAGTATTGGGCTCCCTCCAAAATCTGGCCCGAAGC
Source organism: Salvia hispanica (assembly GCF_023119035.1). NCBI lineage: Eukaryota > Viridiplantae > Streptophyta > Magnoliopsida > Lamiales > Lamiaceae > Salvia > Salvia hispanica. The sequence continues at coordinate 19,342,040 of NC_062968.1, forward strand.
CCGTTATGAGGAACCGGAAACGGGCTATATTCCACCATATCTTGTGGGCCCACCACTTCCCACCTGCACTCAAAAAATAAGTTAAATTAGATAATTTATACACATTTTACTTTTGTAATATTCTTTGAATTATAGTAGAAAAGTTAAACATGGTATAAAACAAATTGAATTGAAATTTATCTTACCTCAATTCGTTGACCAGATGATGAATCAAAATCAAGATTTCAAGCTTTGCCAGCTCATTTCCCGGACAGGAGTGGGCCCCGGTGCCAAATGGCAGAAATGTATTGGGTTTCGGAGCAACCTGCATCCCATGTCCACCACAAGAAAGTTTTAATAAAATTCCACCTCAAATAATTAAAAGAAAAGGACTTCCACATTTATGTCACTCATCTAGAACCGTATGGAATTTTTGTCGACAAACATATATATAAAAATTATTTTGCTATTTTAAATGGAGTATCAATTTTCATACCTCAAATCTACAAGGGTCAAAATTTTGTGGTTCATCGAAAAATTCAGGATTGTGATGAATATTTCTGAATAATGGCATCACCTTCCACCCTTTTGGAATTAGATAACCTGCCAAAACAAATCGTCACTATTATTCTTCGAAACATCCTCATATTTGTAACCCCACAAAAATTAATTATACAAAAACAAAATACAAAAAAACAAGAAAAAAAAAATATTCCAATAAAATCTTACCATTATACACTACATCAACCACAGCCTCCCTAAAAGTAAAAGACACAATGCTTGCCATCCTTAAGCTCTCCAATATCACCTATAAAAGTAAATATTAGATAAATCTGTATCATCAAATCAATCATTATCATTCACTAAACATACATGCATGTCTGATCATGCATCAGAATAAATTCTCATTTCATTTTTTTTGGTAAGTGGGCCCCAGATTCTACTAAATCATCTCACTAGGGAGTATCGTATATGTACGGAGAGGCACTATACATTATATATATAATATAATTATACCTTATATGTAAGTGGCATACTTCTTGTTTGAGTCCATGTCAAGCCCTTGTTGCCCTTTTCATTTGCCAGATAGATTTCTTTCTGTTCAGACTGTGCATAGAGATATTAAGACAACATTAGTAACTAGAAGATACTAGAAGTTAGGAACCTTAATTAATTACAGAAATAGTAATACACCTTAACAGCTTGTAATAGTTTGGGATGGTCGGTTAGGTATTTGACAATCCATGTTAATGCACTTGCGGTTGTGTCCTGAGCTGCAAACAGTATTCCGATGATGTTGTCTGCGATCTGGTCGTCGCTTAGCGTCTCCCCATCCTCGTTCTTGAAGTTGAGAAGATGTCCCAACAAGTCATTGTCTAACAACTTCTTCTCCTTCCTCTCGCTTATTATCTCCTCTAGTATTTGGCTCAGTCTCCTTCTTGCCTTTGCTCATCATTTTCTTAGTTAGTTGAACCATTTATGGAAGTAATATTGCATATTTTTGTGTTGTTTTAAAGTGTGTTTTTTCTTACCATCAAAGCCTTGTGATAGGCTGTTCCAGGTAGGTTTGTGGGGAAGGAGTTGTAGCCTTTGTCCACTATGCAATAGTTCTTCTTCAACTCTTCTTTCTTCTCTCTCTCCAACTCCCCGAAGATCGCTAAAATCCCCACTTCAAATGAGAACTACAAAAAGGGTTGTTTGTTACTGTCAGCAGTGGCGGAGCCAGAAAATTATTTTAATTAGCACAACAAAAATATGTATAAGGGGAAATAAAAAAAAAATAACTCCAGTAGTTTCTTGAAAACTTACTCTTCAGATATAATTAAGACGCGTGCATGGAAAAAAGAAAGAAAGAAAAAAAGAAAAAGGAAAGAGTATATATATATGTACCTTTTTCATTTGTTGGAAGGTGTTGATGGGGTGTGGAGTAGAAGCCCAAGAATCGATTGTGGAGATGGCTAAGGCTTGAATCCCAGGAATGAATCTCTTGATGGATTGAGGGGAAAGAGAGTTGACAACAAGCCTTCTAATTTGGGAATGGTATTGGCCTTGGTGGAAGAAGAGGGCGGAGGGGCCGATCATCTTCTCCTTGCTCTTCGGGTAGGTAGGCTTGAACAAATCAGCGCTCGTCACCAACACGAATCGTGCTGCTTCCGGCCCACCAAGCATCACGCACGGGCACCCCAATATGTGTGTTTTGAATATCTCCCCATACCTATAGTTAATTATCATGTTATAGAAAGAAAGAGGAAAAATAGAAAGAGAGATATGTATATTTCTATATATAGTTGTACCTTTTTTGCTTGTCGGAGAAGAAGATGTTGGGGTCTTTGTAGTATAATTGAAGTGTTTCTCCGAGGTAAGGCCATCCCATTGAGCCTGGAGGTAGTTTTGGTGTCAATTTGTGCTTCTTGGTGTGTTTTTTGGAGAAGATGTAATACAATAGAGTGGCTAGAAAGAGTAGGATGTAGATGATTGTGGGAGGGGATTTGTCCATTTGCATCAAGATTATGAGGCTTCTTTCTTAATAAATCACTTGTTAAGGGGGACGGAGCTAGGATTTTGACGATGGACGGGAGAAGTTAAATTGTTTTGTGTGCGCGTGGGGCGGGGCTTTCTCTCTCTACTCTCTAAATGCAACCTTGGGAATGAGTGGGGAGTTTGGTTTGTTTTTATAGGCACAATGAGGGGGAGGGGGTTGATAGTGATTGATCATCTTCTTGAGTTAGGGAGTTTAATTACCCAAACCTTAGGGGAGGTCTTTCACCCACCATTTTTGTGGTAGGATTCATGCATATCAATGTTGATGTGGACCACTTTTACTTTATAAGGTCGGAGTTTCGTTTTTTATAGAGTCGTGTCTCATTGAGATAGTAACTTTTATTCGATGACTCATACATTATATAGAAGAGATAGGTAGTGTTTAATTTTACGTATTAGATATAATTGAGCTTTATTAATGTAGTTTAATCACATAGATATGTTAGTTAGTTAATCTCGGAATGATATTATGTATGTATAATTAGTCTTAACTCGTGAGTTTTGACGTTTCACACAGTGGTAAAATAAATATTTATTTTTTACAAGTCTTTGATTATAAATCTTTGGTTGAATGTATAATTTGATATTATCTCCATCAAATATTTATATGATTGTAAAACTAGATATATACGAGAGTGGAATTGAATCAATTGAAGATAAATGAAATCCATGGGATGGTGACGGGAGGTCAATCAAATATATAGTGTGAGTAATAAATTTAATTATAGAAGAGGGATTAATTTGATAATTTTGTATCTAGTCTTGAATAATCTAGAGTCATAATTTTGAATTTCATCGTGTGTGTCTATATATGCATGGTGGAGTTTGACTTTTAATAGTACTATTAAATTAAATGACGGTTACTATAGTCGCCTCATTCAAAAAGTTTTCCGGTTTCTTCTTAGAATTCAATATGTCGATTCATGTCAAAAGAGTTTTAGTGAACTACAAAAATAGTTCCCGGACTATGTGTTTATCTCGCTAATAAACTCTGGACTTTAAAAATATTCCCAGATAACCCTAGATTAAGCGTTTATCCCGAAAATGGTCATTTTTCACTTTTTCGTGATGAAAATACCCTTTTAGGGATTTTGGGGGGTTTGGGCAATTTGGTCTTTTTACATTTTAAATCTGATATTATTTCAGTTATGTACTAAATCTGATATTATTTCAAAATTATCATTCTTCTTCCCTTTTGGCATCCTTCACTTTGTTTCTTTATTTCAATATTAGATTTAATTTTATAAAATTTAATTTTAAAATTTAATTTTTAAATATCAATAAATATTTTTAATTATTAAAATTACTATTAAATAATAAATTAATAGTTTTAATCAATATTTGATAGTGTCTAATATTTAATCAATATGGTACGACGCCACCTTAGTTTTAATCAATATTTAGTAGTTTTAATCATAAATAGATCATATAACACGATTTAGTCAACTTCATAATATTTTTAGTCAAATTCTCCTATACATTAGATGCATATTTATTTCGGAATAAATCGTGTTATATGATCTATTTATGATTAAAATTATTAAATATTGATTAAATCTAAGGTGTCGTCGTACCTTATTGATTAAATATTAGACACTATCAAATATTGATTAAAACTATTAATTTGTTTTTAATAGTATTTTTAATAATTAAAAAAATTATTGATATTTAAAAATTAAAATTTGAAATTTAATTTTATAAAATTAAATCTAATATTGAAATAAAGAAACAAAGTGAAGGATGACAAAAGGGAAGAAGAACGATAATTTTGAAATAATATCTGATTTAGTATATAACTGAAATAATATCAGATTTAAAATGTAAAAAGACCAAATTGCTCAAACCCTCCAAACCCCCCTAAAAGGGTATTTTCGTCACGAAACAGTGAAAAAAGACCATTTTCGAGATAAACGCTTAGTCCAGGGTTGTCTGAGGATATTTTTAAAGTCCAGGGTTCATTGGCGAGATAAACGCATAGTCCATGGACTATCTTTATAGTTCACTCAACGAGTTTATATTTATCTAGTTTAATATTTTAGATGTCGATTTCTCAATAATATCGTATGTATGAACATTATATAATCAATGACGTTGCCATACAATTTTTTTGTAAATAGCAATTTTGAAACAAAAATATGAGATGGAAAATGTGAAACCATCAAACTTCAGTATGGCTAATTAATAGTAGTACATTTTAGCAATATATTGATAGTATCTTTGCATTTTGATTTAGATGTTATAATAACATGAAATACAAAATCCATTCTCAAGGTTTTAATTAATCACTGATTTTATTTTATTTTTGTAATAACTAAATGCTGTAATATAATATCATTGTCACTGAATTTTCTAGGGCACCAATTTCTTGAAACTCCTAGCAAAAATCCAATCTTTTCTCCTCTGCGATTTACAGGTGGATTGACTTTACACAAATTTCATTTACTAAACGATGAATCGAATGTCATAGAATATTTGTTACTATTAATTTCCTTTTTACACTTATTGTATCTTAGAAAACTCTAGTTTATAGAAGGTCGTTATAGAATTTCTTTTAACTACTACATTTTTAATGTTTAGTTATAATATTTGAAGATGTTACAATATATCTGTCTATTGTATAGAGACAAATTACTGCACCGATAGCATCATCCATAGATTGATGCTCTGGAATCCCATTATTTATTTTCATGTTCTTTATTGTTTTACATTATAAATTTTATTTTTCTTATTACGTATCTCATTTTACCCTATAATTTATGTCACATTGTTCAAAATATTAATTTATATTTCACTTGTTATTCATTTAGTCATTTGTTTTTTAGTCCATAATGATTTACTAATTATTTGTCTTGTTTTACCTTATTTTATTTTATATTACATGCATAAATATATCATATACTAATAATGAGTTTAATTTTAAAATATGGTTCTTTATTCTAAAATATATTTTAAATCCATTTCCTTATCATTTACCGTGAATATTTTCGAAAAATTATCTGATCAAGGATGCTAGGAAAATATATCGAAATAATATGTAAATTTTGAATGATTAATAACATATGGATAGAAAAAAGAAATGCATTATATATATGGAGTTTTAATACTACTTAATCAGAAGGAAATTTGATATTAATAGCAATAATGACAGTGCAACATTTGTTCTTTTTGACACTGACACTACTTTTACCGCTAATGCCACAACTACTTCTGCCGACGAAATAAAAAAAAAAACACTCCACAATTTAAATTTGGATTTCATTGTAAAAATTATGGCTTCGCTCTGAATGCATTTACACAAACACAAACTATATTTGATGTGCGATTTAAATGTTGTAGTACCTAGCTATGTTAATTAATGCAGTTTGTAGTTAGTTAATTAGTGTTATTTCACACCATCCCTTTATTTTCGTTTTTGTTATTAATATTTTTATAAAACAAAATCTAAGGAGATATACAATTTAATTTTAAAAACATGAAATATATTATTCTAGATGATCTTATTTGTATCATATGATACTCCACATTATCTTTTTCAATATCAGTTTTCAATGACGGTTCACCTACGTTGATACTCCATATCTTGCATAGATTTGATTCATCACAATTTATAAATCTGATCATAACTCACAGGGATGCTATATGGATGGTTAAGTTCAAATCGATCCAGATATATGAGTAAATTTTTATAATTTTTTTATTTTATCTCGTAGATTTAATGTATAAGTAAAAAATTTGGGTGGGAATGACAATTGTACACTAGAAATTAAAATTATTTTTAACTATCTCGTTATAAAGAGCTGTAATTAGCATGTTCCTAAAAATAAGTAAATTAAGAGATAATTGTATTTAATAAATTGTAGCTAGTACATATAATGTTATTTTTTGTTACACAAAAACTAAATAACAATACCTAAACCGGTAAATAGAAAAGAGAATGGGCAATAGAGTGTAAATCTTTACGAATCTTTGAAAGCCGGCGCCGTGGAAAAGCATGCCAGCTCACTCACACAGGGGATCAGCTCCCACTTTCTAGATCCAACGGCCACAAATGTCACATCGCGGCTCAACAGTCGGTGATGGCCGGATTGTGAAGTTTCGCGACTGAGGGCCCACCATGTACTTGCAATTAGCGTATACGCATACGACACGTGTCTTGGTCCCCGAGTAGGACGTCATTGTGTATGGGCGGGAGCACAGTAGCGAGCACAGTTTTCCTGATTTCGCAACATGTCGGCGCCTCCTCTTTACCTCATTTGTGTATTACTCATCAATCCTTTCATTTTATTGGTCGAAACTAAATGGAATTTTTATTTAACTCAAACGTTAGTCACTATGTGTGATTCTAACCCCTTCGAAATATCAAAACCACATTCAATGCTGACCTAGTAATATTACTTTTATTTTATTTCTTTGAAAACTAAATTTAACATCAACAAATTCATAAACTTTTTATAAACTTGTGTTTGCTATTTTTATATGGATATGATTTGTGAGAGAACCATTATCATAAATAATACGGATCCAACACACTCATTTGATCATAGGACGGTGCTTAAAATAAGTACTAGTAACTAATCTTAAATTCATAATATACTTTCAACCTCGTACCGTCATGTGACACGTATTAAGTACAAAAAATAACAATGCTATAATGAAAAAAAACATTAGTGGACATTGTAGATAAATTTTTACGAATTGCATTATGCATAAAATAACATGGAAGTTTACATTATACACAGTTTATTTTACACTAATATAGACAATTATTGTAGATAAATTTTCAGGGATTGCATTATACACAAAATAACATAGACGGTTTACATTATAGATAGTTTATTTTGCATTATGGACGGTCTTTGTCTATATTAGTGCAAAATAAATAGTGCATAATGCTCCGCTGAAATTTATCTACATCATTCACTAATATTTTTTGCATTATCACCTTGTTATTTATATTATACATGTCATATGAAAACACAAGGTAAAAAAATACGTGAAATACCTTGTAAGTGGTGGAAGGACACCAGTGCTCCCTAGCTCTACCTCTACATACCTATATCTATCTCTATTCTAATGACAGTCGACAGAGCAAACCAACTAAGATAAAAAAAAAAAAAAAAAAATCCCTAATCTATCACGTGAAATGCTACATGTTTTGATGATAATAATCACAAATTCATACAAAGATCAGTCTTCAATGAAATAATGGAGTATAGTACTATATTAAGGGATATAAATTTTCTACTTGATCTTGCCCCCATAATTTTATCAGAAAGCGATAAAAAATGCCAGATTGGTTCCTCTATTGTTTTTTATTAAGATCAATCATTGTAAAATCTGATCCCGTATCTATGGAATCATCATTTATACAATAGAAGATGCGATAAATTAATAGCAATAAAGATTTATGCTTGACTCCATGACGAGTTGATAATGATATCACCTTTTTATCAATAGGTGTAAGGTGTAATATTCCAACCATATCTTCTTCGCCAATTCCAAAAAATAAGAAATAAATCATTTAAATTACCAACACCACGATTCATTAGACTGATAATTTGATCAATTATGAAAAACCAATCGTGATTTAGTAGTGCATTTTTGGTAGGGCATGTAAGAAAAATAGTGAAAAAGTTAGGGATGAGAGCCTGACAAGGCGCACCTGGGTGCATCCTGCCACATTACCTCCCGCCTCCACGGCTCCTCCTAGAAATATTAGTATACCAGAATATTAGATATACAACCCCTACCAATAATTTTTTCCATTCCATCTTATGATTTTTCTTAGTATTCCCTTTCTTCTAATCAACATGATTCACTTTCATTTCTTGTTTGTCTCTATCAAAATAATTTATTACTAAAAGAAGAAACACTTATTCACTATTTTAATTTATCATCTCTCTACTTAATACATGAAATCTTATGCCAGTTCAAGAAAAATGTCTATCTTCCTTTGAATGGAGAGACTCTCCTACTCGAACACTCACAACAAAATAAATAATCTTATAAACATGTAAGTGATGGTGGGATTATTTTGCTTAGATTTGATTGTGTTTGCATTAACAAATGCTACTATTAAAGAAATATTCCGTACAAACTATATATAAGTTCGTATTTGTACATGTGTGTCCCATTTTTAGTGTAATATTAATATTAAATGTTTTTGGAAGATTAATAGTCCATATATTGAGACAAGTAGGTGGGGAACGGTGGTAACTGAATTAGTACGGCACGGCGCTTTTTTATTTTCTTGGATATGATTCTGTTAAGATAGGAGGAGTGTGACATAAGATCCCAAAGCATCATCACCTAAGCTGTTACAAATTTCGTTACGATTCTTTGTTTTATAGATCACATTGTCTTTTTATTCTTCTCACTCGTTTTTTTTTTGCTCTTTAGCTCACATTTTCTTTTTTTATTTTCCTCTCAGTCAAATTCATTATTCCCTTATACATGAGGTGGAGATGTGTATCGTTTTCATGTAACTTAAAGCATAAGGATTTTGAAAATTCAGTCATGGATAACAATATTGACCAAGGTTGGACTCAAATAATTATTAATTCGAGAAATTTATAAGACACTTTTCTATGATTTCGTTTAGTAGGAAGTTCTACACAAAATACGCAAGGAAATCAATGATTCGATGACTTTATAAATGTACAGTGATTTGAAATTAATTAACAGGTTGCGTCGTAATGGCATGAACTCAAACTCAAGACCCTTAAAATTAAATATTAACCACACTACAACTAGACTCACATAAACAGACATTGTTAATTGCATTTTTTTATGATTAAATGAACATAAATTTCTAACACCACGTGAAGGGCGGAAAGTGTCTCTATGTGATAAGTGTAAATTTATGTGGTTCAAATTCAATGTGCATTCTGCATATGATTGAAGTATAAAGACATTATTCAAACAGAGGTGTATGAATTTAATTAATCACATTTACTTTTAGTTTTATAATAGTATAAGATTCAATTTGGTCCCAAAGAATATTATTTCTATCCACAAATAACGACATATCGATATGCATGCTCAATTTTCAAATGTTTACCAACTAATTAAAGCCACATAATATTAGTTTTAATGCAAAAAAAATTTCAAATTCATATAATGACAGCTCCAAAAGCAGCAAGCAACAATGTTGTAGCAAATATAAGAGCAGCACGATTCATTCAATAAGCACATTTTATATTTTTCTTATCTATTCAAAATTATTGCAACATTATACGTCGACACATGGGTTATTACCACTGATGAGAAATAAAGGGTAGTGGATTTTCAAGATTTGCCTCGTCATCTAATTTTTGTTATTTTATAACATATTTTGGTAGTTGAAGAGAAATAAAAAATTAAAGAAAAGGATAGTGTGTTCTATCTATTATGGAGTATTATGCATGTGTGTAATTCCTAGTTTAGTTCGACTTATTTATTTTGAAATTTATAGTATATATTTTCTAATTAATAAATAGATTTTTATATACATATTTCAATCACAAATAATGTTAATATTACTAATTAAATCTAATAATATCACTTTCTCTATCTCATAATAAATGTCATATTCCAACATTGAAAAATGACCACAAAATTCCCATTTATCTCTGGTCAAAATTTTACGCAGTATATAGAGAGTGCTACTTTATGGTTTTCAATGTGATAATGTTGGATAGAAAGAATAAAATTATCTGCTTCCATTTTTAATTTTTATACTATATTTTATAATGATATATTTAATTAAGAGAAGAATGAGTATATTAATTGTGAAATTCAAGAATGCTTATATCCTAACTTGATTGATTTTAATGATGAAGAAAATTAATCATGATAAGCGACGAAAAGTCGTTATGATGATTGATGCATTATCCATTTTCTTTTGTAGCAACAAATGGGCGTAGCACAAATGGTTGAAGCTACAAGCCTCACATTTTCCCTAAAATATTCGATGATGAAATGCTTTCACAGAAGTGGTGGATGTTTTTATTTCCTTCACTAGCGTAGTCATTGAGAGTGAGTGTTTGGATTATTTATTTATTTATTATTATTATTATTATTATTATTATTATTATTATTATTATTATTATTATTATTATTATTATTATTATTGTTGTTGTTATTGTTATAAAGTCGTGTAATTTCATTAAATGGGTGCGTTTTGTTGAAATTATTTGAATTATTCTTATAATGAGAAAGTTGGAGGTTTTCTTTCTTATTTCAGAAGCTTGATCATAAGCTGCAAACACCTTAGTTTGGAGAAAATGCATGTTTTATAAAATGAGATAGTCTCATGTACATGTTACCCCATAATGGTCGCATGTACATGAGACTATCTCGTTTTAAAAAACATGCATTTTGAGAAACTTTTAAAATGTGTTTGTAGATAACCCCTAAACATCACATAAGCATTGTTATGGCTTTTAGTATTTTGTTAAAGTTGGGCTGATGGCTTTTAGTATTTTTGTTAAATTTGGGTGCATAGTTCATTTATTCTAAAGTATGAGTAGTTATTTCGCATTTTTGTAAGAAGAAAGGCTCAGCCATTAAAAAAACTGTGAGCAAAGAAGTACAAAAGCTAGAACAAATAAAAAAAACTTTTCAAAAAAGCAAAGAAACATGCACATCAAACGCAACTTAGCTTACCATGTACATTAAGAATAGCAAGTCCAAGAGGAACACTCAACAAACTGAAAGGCCACCAACAAAGGAACAAACATCCACAACAAAGTTGAATAGCCACGACTCACCAGGTACAAAAGGATTGAGCCAGAAGATCATCTTCGTATTAACCAACAGGAGGAGAATTGTCACTCCAATTGTGTCCGAAACACCTTCTAATTATAAATAAGTCTCTGCATACCCAGGTGAGTAGGGAAAATTCGGAACCATCCTTTAATCCACAATCTAAGCCACCAAAGAATGAGTTTTTTCTATGCATCCTAGTTTGATTTCATCTTTTCGATAATTACTGTATTCTTGAGTCACCTAATTAACCAAGTGATCACGTAGAAGAGAGAGCTCCAAAATTTCTTATCCAATCTCTTGAACGGCATATCCATCCATGTAATAAAGCAAAGATTTTGGATCCTTGTTCTACTAAGAAAAGCTTCAACAATTGTTAGTAATTTATTAGATTAGTTTCATTGTTTTATGATAATTACTTACTAGTTAGTAGTTGTTGTTTATTAAGACTAATCTGTTTACAGTATAGTTGCATTTTGTAATTAAATTGTTAATAAGCACGCTTGTATTATTGTGACTATTGAAGTGTCCACACATAAAAAAGAAATAGTAGTACTAATAATTAATGAACATTATAGTTTTATACTTATACTTTTCCAAATAGTAGTATGTATAGATATAGCGATTTAATTAGTTATGGAATCAAACTTAAGTGGAAATGGATTTATCTCTAAAAGAACAGCAAATCTATGCATTAAGATTCCTAGAATGATGCCAATTTCTGCCTAATTTTGCCAAACAAGGGATATAATATCAGAGTCCCCATGTTGTTCCCTTTTTTGGCTGTTTTTCTGAAATAAGGCCAAAAGTTAGCTGTTCCTTTTGTTTTAATTCCTTTTCCGTATCTCTTCTCGTATTACTTTTTCCCAACTTTAGTGGTTGTGAATTACAAGATGACGTGGCTTCCTAACAATCAAACTTAGTGCTACTGTTACATACATAAGCATACATGTATAATATGCCAAGTGTAATATCGCCACATGGTTAATTATTGCACACCAATTCGTACAAAAAATACAAATCAGTGAAGTTTCTATCACTTCTGAAATGAGAATATGTGTAATGTTGTGTCCCAAAGCAAATTGAACTGATGATAAAGACTTTGTTGTGAATAGAAGTTGTTTCGGTTTCAAAAACATTTTATAGTAGTGAACTATTTTGATTTAGCTAGGTTGATAATAGTATTTTGTTAGTTGTTTTGTACATGTTGTTTCTAACTTTTTATTTAGTTTGGAATTGCTTTGAAACCACTCTTCTCTTTGTAGGTTAATTGTTGAATGGTTTCTTGGATTGTGTGGGAGTTCGGTTTATTTATGATTTTAGATAGAACGAATGTTGTATGTGTGTTTTTGTTATATACATATAAAACTCAACAAATAAAAGTTACAATCTAAAACATAAAGAACAATATATAAAATTATGGAGTAAAACATATCTAAGAAATGCAACTAGAAAAAGTAAAAGAACAATGTTGAAGGTTCAGTTTTAACACAATCTCATATCAATAACGAAAGCTACCTTTTATCGAAATTCGCATGTGAGATTAACAAGGAGATATATAAATCTTCCTCACAACCGCCACAAAACCCTAACCCAATTACTAAACGATGACTAGGTTATTACACAAAAGTTTAAACTACACGAAGTACAATCGACCGATCTCACACAAAAAATCTTAGATCTCACTCAATATTTGATTCTTCGAACCCTCGGGATACGAAGTCCAGATTCACATGTTGTACACGAGATGACACAAACAAGGATTTTAAATAAATTTAAGACTGAATTAATGTTTGGATTGGAAAGTAGGAATAATATCTCATCATATCCTTGAGAAGTGAAAAAAAAAATCAATAAATATGTGTATGTGAGAGTAGAGTACAAATTAAATGAATGTCCAATTGAGGATTGATTAGTGAAGCCAAATAGTAGACAATAACGTATGTGGCTGTGCGAAAACGTTGGATACCTGAGGATACACCACTCTCACTTTCATCCTTCCAATATCTCAACAAATATAGATTTATATTAGCCTCAACCACCTTATTTATATGTCCAACACAATAATATAAAATTGTAAATATAGATAAACTATATCACAAAATAAGCATTGTTATGGAATACTTATTATATACATGTAGGATTCCTATAGTTATGTGTTGTTTACTTGAGTACAGTTTTGGGTCCTTATCTTATTAATTTTATTTTCTAAAAATGTCTTATTTATTTAATTTTAATTCTTGTCATGTCTCAGTCTCTTATTGTTAGATATTGAAAATCGATGAATGAATAAAATTCTTGATTTCTTAGCTGTTTTTCTTAAATATGATAGTTGGCTAGACATGTTATTGTACACACAAATAGGAAAATGAAAGAAAATATGTGTATGGATTTATGTGGTTCAGTTGGGCTACATGTTGACAAACTTTAAAAAATCTTAAATGTTTTCAGATGGAAGAAAAAGAAGCAGCTTTCAGAATAAGTGGAAAAAACATCCATATAATAAGTTAGTAAGTAGTACTATTTCTAATCTTGGACTCCTGAGTTTGTTGAAATTTATTCATTGCAACTTGATACCTAAGGACAAATTCACTTTGTAGAGAACCATGAATTGCAACTTGATACCTAAGGACAAATTCACTTTGTACATGACCATGAATTGCAACTTGATAAGATGTGTTTTCCCCATGTAGGAAACACTGTCTTAAAATTGCATTGGAGATGTTCCAACAACCCAAAGATTGATTTGCTCTAATAAATTAATAAGATTCTCAGGGCCTAATAGATCTTGAATTACTATGAAAAATTAAGATGATTACTCATGGGCCTAACTCGTTAATTGGCTAATAATCTGGGCTGTGAAATTTAAAAAATGGGCCTAACTTTAATGGGTATGAATTATGGGCCGTAAAATTTGAATTGTGTTAAGATGATTACTAATGGGCCTAACTGTTGACATTGTATGACAAAATAAAATAATTGCTAATGGGCCTAACTTTCTAAAACGGGCTTGAATTCTGGGCCGTAATATTTGAATTCTGGGACTAGTCATGTGCACAAAACTAAACAGAATCATTTGGTCCGTATTAACATTTTTTTTTATTTTATGTTTAAATTGATTTCATCATCTTAAAAATTGTTATTGGATCAATTTACTGAAGTTACGGATAAATAAACAAACAGGTATTTGATTATTATGTAATTTGTATACTTAATAGAGTCTATATACAATACACGTGCAAAATAAAACACTAGCGTAAATTAAATGAAAGTGATGCTCACGAATGATACTTACCTAAGGTCCACTAAGCCCATGGAGCTAAGACAAAACTACAAAAGATATTGATATTGCAGTATCTACTGCAAGGATCTTGATTTAGGATGTATGGTGTGTCCTTTTTCCAACATTGATGCTACTCTAATAATATACTTCAAACAAACAAAACATAGTTATATAAACAGTGACAACCACAAGCCAAGATAGATAAGTACCATGGTCCATGTATTAGATTTCAGTCCCAACAACTTAATCAAATGGAAGTTTTTTTCAAATTCACAAAGAAAATCCAACAACCCTTAAGAGGAAATGGTTGTTTTTCCTAGTAATATTACTATTATTATTATTAATAATCAGTAAAAATCATACACAAATAGAGATGAATGATGATTCAATCCTCAGTTTCTTCCCTCTCTCTCAACACAGCACCAAATTTCTGCACCAACAAGTCCACAACCAACGGAACCAGCTGATCACAAGGCACAGCTTTCTTGTACACATCCCCCAAATGCGAGTCGCTCCCGATTCGCCCGCCAACGAACACGTCAGCCCCCTCGACCACCTTCCCGCTCCCGTCCCTCGTCATGCACCCCATGAACCCGATATCGGCCACCTGCACCTGCCCGCACGTGTTGGGGCACCCGGTCCAGTGCATCCTCACCGGCTTCGAGACAGAGACGAGCCTCCCCACCTCCTCCGTCACCTTCAACGAGCGCGCCTTCGTCTCTATGATAGCCTGCCCGCAGAACTGGTTGCCCGTGCACGCCACCAGTCCCTTCATGAGGATCGGTGGCTCGGGCGAGAACTTCTCGGTGAGGAGGGGCTCCTTGAGCAGGGCCTCCACTTTCGAGTCGGGGATGTTTGGTATTATGATGTTTTGCTCGACCGTGAGCCTCAGCTCGCCCGACCCGTATGTGTCGGCCAAGCGTGCGAGCTCGTCCATGTCGTCCGCCTGAACGCGCCCGACAGGGATGTGAATGCCTACGAAGCTGTACCCTTCTTGCTTCTGAGGATGCGCCCCGAAGTAGTCCCGTCTCTCCCATTGGCTATCAACGAGATCTTCGCTCGATGCCCTCTCCAAATTCGCCCCCGGCATCCTCTTCGCCACTTCCTCCCGGAACTTCTCAATCCCCTGCATCAGTCATCATACAAATTGTTAGTCAAACAGGGCAAGGTTATCCACACTTATATAGATGAGACACAATCATCATCAAGTCAATGTGGGACAAGATTTAAGAGATTTTAACAAACACCACCCTTCAACACTTGCATTATATAGGAGGGATAAAATGAGAATGACTCACAAGTTCATCAATCAACCACATCATTCTTGTTTTTTGCCTGTTGCCTCTGGTCCCGAGATCCCTAAAAGTCTCGAGGATCGCCCCACAAACGGGGAGGATGTCATCACCGGGGACCCACGCATCAAGAGGGATGGCCTCAGCGCATCTCTTGGGGCTAAAGAACCCTCCCACAAGAAGATTGAACCCGAAGCGCCCATCCTTTGTCGCTGGCATGTACGCAAGATCGTTAATGTGCGGATGCTCGTAGAGATCGTGTGACCCTATCACACACACATTCCACTTCCTCGGCCTGCAATCACCATTTCATCAACCACAAGCAACTAAACACACACACACATCCCTCCATTTTGGCCTCAAAACAAGCACCTAAACACAAACACACACATTCCTCTGTTTTCTACCTAAATTTTACACAAAAACAGCAAGAGAAAATGACTTACAAGTTGGTGAAAGAGGGATTTCCGCGCGAATTAGCAGTGATGTATTGAGACAGCAGGTTATTGTAAGGCCTAGTGTCAACAATCTCATGAGGATCAATCCCAGCAAGAGGGTTCCCGACCGGATTCCTCACGTTGTCCATCCCGCTCTGCAGGCTAGTCAGCCCGACTTCATCGAGCCCCTTCAAGATCTTGGGAACATCGGCCAGCACAACGCCCCGTATCTGCCAGTTCTGCCTCGTTGTAACATCAGCACAACCATCCTTCCCATACTTCCTAATCACACTAGCCAAATACCGCGTCTGATCACTCGTTGTCACCCCATTCGGCAGCTTAAGCCTCATCATGAACCTACCATCTGATGTTTCATCACCAATCACACAACATCAGATCCTAAAATGAACCGCATTTTTGCAATCATAGTTACAGTTCTAACTTACTAAGCTAACACAACAACCATTGGTGATCCTTCTCTAATAAAAATTGAATCTTTATGGTTGAATCAATGGAAAAGAGCTAACACAACAACCATTGTTGATCCTTCTCTAATAAAAATTGAATCTTTATGGTTGAATCAATGGAAAATTGAAAAATTGGGAGGCTTACAGTGGTGTTTCCTGCGGTGGAAAAGGCCGAGCCATTTGAGTCTGACATCAACGTCGTCTTTGGTGAGCTTGGATTTGTCGAGATCTTCAATGGGGATTTTGGAGAGCTCTTGGATTCCGTTTTCCATGAAGAGTTTCATGGGCTCTTTCTCGATCTTGGCTTTCTCGTGAGGGTTTATCCCTTGCCTGAACTTCTCCTTGAGCACAAAGAAGCCATCTTTCTCCTCCACCCTCGGCTCCAGTCTCTCCGCATCCACCGCCGCCGCCGCCGCAGACTGAAGCGGAGCCGCCGTCTGCGGCGGGGTGGCGTGGGCCCTCATATTCTTGAATTTGTTGTTGCTAATTGGCACTATTGATGGCGCCAAGAACTTGGCATGAAGTGATGACATTTTGGCTTTTCTACGGCGGCGGAGGTGGCTGAGGTTGGTGGTGGTGGTGGTGGAGGTGGAGGTGGAAATGAGGCCATTTGTAGGGTGGGGGGAATGGACTTTAAGAAGAGTGTGTTTGGTCTCTTGAATATTGCTAAAGGTCATTTCTCTATGCTTATATGTTATTTGGTGACGGTTTGTGTGTTTTTGACGATAATGCCCTTGGTTAGTTATTTTTTGGGGCGAGTGGGGGCAGGGGTGTTTTGGGAATACTGGTGTGATGAGTTGGAGAAGGAATAATTAAGGGGAGTTTAACGTAAGCCGTTAAATAGGAAATAGAGGTCTTTTCGAAGTATATTTGGGTTGTTTTGTTTTAACGCACATAGTTTATTGTCGGACCATGAACTAGGATATGATTGTCTTCATTTTGTATACAAATACTCTTTTTGTCATAGAGACGTTTCTTTTAGACACTAGATTTAAGAAATTGTGTTAAAAGTGAGTCAAGTGAAGAAAAAATAAAATAGGAAAGGATGTAAAGAGATGAAGAGAGAATAAAATAAGAGAGAAAAAGTTTGTACTTTTTATCAAAATAGGAAATGACTCAACTATTAAGACAACTAAAAAAGGAATACGACTCAGCTACAGATGGACGGAGGGAATATTTTGGTGTTATAATTAATTAATTTGTTGGTAAATAATGAGTTCGAATGGCATTTTATCCTCATCAAGGATGAAAATTTGTTGATTCTACAACATCTTTCGAACTTCCACATAGTTTCACCCGAGTTTCGCTATGATTATGGGTACATCAACTCACTTCGGCTTCTTAGATAGTGACAATTGTACCTATGAAAAATCGCTTTCATTGTGATATGGGTGCCCTTAACCAATCCACTATAATATCTAATAACTATACCTAAGCATTTAGCATGTTTATAAATTTGTCATAATAAGACCCTCTCTAATTTTGAAAAATCTATAGTTATTATTATTTTTAAATTGGGATATTGGTTCCTAAAATTATTAACTTTAGTTAAATTTTTTTATTTTCCATGAGCTTTAAAATTGATTTAAAATATTACAAATTTTACATTATCGTAAATTTTTATGTATACTTGTTATTGAAGGGTAAATAAGGTATACGTTTTTTCCTTGTCATGTGCAGCACAATCAATTATATGCACCGAGCAATAATTCAGAAGAAGATATTTTAAATTAGAAATGAGAATTTAAATAACAACACAATAGAATTAAATCATCATTTAAATTACATCACATGCTATCGCTATGTTGATACTTGATAGAAGGGAATTTGAATTAGGAGTCTTCCATGTTAAGTTTGAATAACTTAACCATGATACGTATTTGTTTTATATTATCCACTTATGTGTTCTTTTTCAATAAGCATCTTTGTGACCAATGGCTAATTTTTATACTAATATTATCAACTAAATGAGTATACTGATAATACTATTTACTCATATAAACATATCTTATGATATTAATAAATACTCCTACAAGAAAACCAAAGGTCTTGAAAAATTGATGTCTCTATGTTTGTTGGTGTTCTTATTTGTACTCCTATTACATAAATATGCTATATTTCACATGACCAACAAATTATTTGATAACTCGGTTGTTATCTTGGTAGTACATTGGAGTATTAATTTTCAAAGTAAAATATGGATTCATTCGGTTCCTACTATTGCTTATAACTAGAATTCATGCATGTACATCTTATTCGATTACTTTTTCCCTTAATTTTACTGATATCGTCTCCAAAGTAAGATATATTGTGTTTCGGGATTATTCATCTCACTCTCACCCTTATTAATAATTTAATCTAAAATAAAGTCTATATTTGTTTATCTCATATTATTTCTCAGTATTATCTTATCTAATATAGTTATTAAAATTTGTTCTACCTAAATTGGGAGTCCCTGTCACATACAATTATTTCTCAATATTATCTTATCTAACTTACTATAGTTATTAAAATTAGTTCAACCTAAATTGGGAGTCCCTGTCACATACAACCTTTCTAGTCAACTGGGACTCAAGTTGGCTAATGAATGATAGGAGTAACATTTATATGAAAAAAAAATGAAGTAAAAGACAAGAGTTGGGATGGCCTCATTAAAAAGTGAAAGGTCAATATTATGATCGAGCCGCCTCATTTTGCATATATAGTTTATGAATATTTATAGTGAAGATTAAATGCTAAGTGCATATTAGTCAAGTTGCAAACTACAAAACATGTGGCCCTTGTCTCTTTTATACCATACCTATAATTTAGATATTTTACCACTCATCATATGCTTTATTTACAATATCAAGAAAGTCAAGTGTTACAATTTTCTATAAGCGAAATCATAACTACTATTGATTAATGAATATAATCTAGATGCTCAAATAGTTGGGTGAGATGCAGAGTATTTTATCCTTGTTATTGTTTTTTTTGTTATGCAATAGACACTTTCTATATTTATAAATGAAGTTTGTCTCTTGGGATCTACGTGTCTAAAGCTAAGTTATTTTTTGGAGTTGGTTAATCACATCGATCTATAGATTAATTGAAAATAAAGGTGTCAGAATATAATGCATGTGCACTACAAATGAAATTTACATTTAATTCTCTGCCTTTCTCTTTATCTCAAAACAAATACTCCTATTATCTTCAAAGAAAACTATTAATTCATCAAACGTTATGCCTCATTTAATAGTCTAGCCCCACCTCTGAAAAGATTATGTGAAAAAGACTATTTCAATAAAAACATGTACTCCATAATCTAACATTTTTGCGAGCTTACAAAATTGAATCATACTATCATGGTGTATGTGGTAAAAATTATATTATCTTGTTGGACAAAATCAATTTTCCACTGTAAAAATACAAACTTTTAACTTTTTTGAGCTCAAATTCAGCATTTATATCATTTTCATCCGAATCAAATTCAGAAAAAAAAGAAAAAGAAAAAAAAAAACAAGTTTTGATTTTAGCATGTTCGAACCTTGACAAAACAAAGGAATAACTTTTAAAAATTGACCAAGAATCGGAATCAAGCAAGGAATATAGGGATCGAAACATCATTCCATCTTAGTTTCCTCAATTTTAACCATTTTCAATGCTTCCCATAGTGAAGTTATGTACACCAATTATCAAAACCTCATTTTAAGCCCCAAAATCATGTAATAATCCCCATCTTTCGCGCCTCCTCTAAACTCGACCTAAAACTAACGAACACGAAGCCCGGTGTTAAAGAAAAGTGGAGCAACAAATCCTAGAGTCAGCCATCATACAAAAGTTAATAGGGTGAGGAAGAGAAGAGTGTCGGGCGACAACCTACCCGAGACCCCATTCCTGGATTTTCCATGTCAAAACCTATACGAATATCACCTCAAACTTGGCACATTGGTGGCTCTCTATGTGCTCCCTCAAACCCGAATCTCCATTGAGTTTGAAGGTGTATAATCCTTGCCTCTGTGTTAGCCCGACTGGGTATATCTTGTAGACTTTTAGCTCATTCCCGCCTCTTATGCTCTCTGGCCTCTCACTTTTCCAGATAGGAACGTGTTTCAGCGACCTAAACTTTTGCACAATAGCAGAGGATAGGGCTTTGAGGGTCAATTTATCTGACCTGCATTCAAATATTAGGCATCAGTATCAACGAATCAAGTGGAATGGTATAATTACTAAATTCAGAAAATGCAGAAATAAAAAAAAATTAACATGAGCAAACTCTCATTGGCGCAAACAATACACATACCTTAGGAAAATGGATTCCATCTTAAACCTTCCTCTTTCCCTGACATATATGTGGTATGTAGTTTTTGAGCCACGAGTACACTTGCAGGGGCGGTTTTGAAATTCTGGTCGCTTTTCATCTTTCTCTTGGCTTTTGGTTGCCAAGTAAATGCATAGTCGACATGATGAGTGTACTGCAGCCATATCAACAAGGGCCTTAAAAGAATCGGATGGCCCCTCATATTTCCACCTAAACAAAAATAACCAACACCAGAAAAAGGCCCCTCAACATCTATTCAAGTAGTTCAATTAGAAAGCATATAATAGAGGATAAGCAATGAAGTGCATTCAAACTTGAGGCAAAATTACATCAGGATATTAGGAAAAGGAAAAAGAAGTACACGAAAAGGACTCAAAATTGAACATGTTAGGACTAAAATACAGACCTTAATGATTCATTAAATGCACTGTCATTGTCAGCAAGGTATTTCATCCTCTTGGCAACAGAATCAACATCTGTGAGCTCCTTGATATGCAGCAATGAACCAGGACCAGGAGAGAAATCTTGGATATTAGGGGCGCCAATAACCACAGGAATAGTGCCTGCCAGTGCCATGTATGATCAGTTCCCTTAATCAGAAAATAGTATCGTGAAGTCCAAAATTGCACCAGTTAACAGTTGAGAAGCCAATTCAATAGAGCATCTTAGGCACATTCGAGAGCATAAGAATTAAGATTTAAGACCACGCAATGACAGGACTGTCGTGAAAGAAAAGAAGACTATTCCACGAGTGCTTTTTGAAAATCATAACTTGCATCAAACGGGTTAACCTTATAGTAGTGTAAACCGCGCATGTATCAACTTCTCCATTGAGTATCTTTCATGGCACATTAAACTGCCTTAACTTATGGAATATTGGAATCACACATAAACATACTGTAAGTATCAAATTTACATAAATATGTGTGTTAATTATGTGGAGGGGAAGGAGATTATGAGTTGATAGTATACATAAACATTAATGACAGCATAGGCATATTTACAAACATAAATTCATCAACACAAAAGAGTAAGCAAGAAGAAATGTACTTTACCCGCAACAAGAGACTGGAAGAACTTTTCAGTAACATAATCCTCCTCATTCGAGTTCTCAAAAGCCAAGCTAAACTTGTAACGCTTCAATGTTTCCACTTTATCCACTGAAAATGTGAGAAAACATGGAGTTCATACAAATCCAACTAAGCCTAGCCCAAAGATAGGATGATATAGAGCATTAACCGACAATATTACCAACAACCTTCCACTTATATCCTTCATCAACATTTTATCTTCAGAATTTTGAATCGTTAAATTGTGCTCAAAAATCAAAATAAAAAAGATTGTTACATCTTTTAAAAATGATAGGTTCCAGTTTTGCTACCCATCAACTGAAGCCTGTTATCACAGGAAATGTTTCCCGAAAAGCTGACTTACAGAGCTACAACTAAAATTGAGTAGCACAAAAGGGAATAAGAAAAGCATCTATCACAACAAATTGAGTTCATATATTGATATACCAACCAAAATATTTACATTCATTTATACAGATATTTTTGCATTCATTTATAGCAGATATTGGAGTTATGATATTTTCCAAGGGAAACTTAGTTTCTATAAGAAAAATTGATTTCTTTTGTTGATGCGTATAGAAATAATAAAACTTGGTGCCTTGAAACAGAAAATTATAATTTCATATAGGTCTGAAATAAGGTGAGGTATCACCTTTTCCATCACGATTCCGATGGCAACCTCCATAAGAATCAATTTTGATGTTTGCTTGCTCAAGTCCAACCAATGCTTGCAGCCGAAAGTTCTTAGCAGCACAGTTAGAAATGAAAGCAGCAGCTATAGCACTTCCAGTTTTGGGTTGAACTGGAGCCATCATATCGTATTCAGCCCAAGAAAAATATCCAACAGGCACATCTGATGAAAGACTGGTTGTCATTACAATGTCATACCCCCGACTGTAACATAAAAAAACACACCACAACCATATTAGTCAAGGGAGTACAAAATATGGATGCTGATTTAGTTGCGGCCATCCAGAAACCATATATGAAGAAAACAAGAACCATATGTTAATAACTAGACAGAATTATCAATGAAGCAACAAAATTGACTGGTTTTTTGTGCATAAAAATGTTTACAGAATAGCTTGATTTATGCCAACCAAAAAGAAAATCTAATGTCTGAAAATCCAAGGAATTGGCTGTTGACAGGGAAAGAATGGAATAAGAGGCAAAAGCAACCACTTTTGTGCTTACCCACCGTCGTGCCATGTCAATATTATTCTCAGCATAATATGAGGCTGCTTCCATTGACCTAAGCACAGCTGCAGTTCCAGATGACTGAGGAAGTCCAAATCCAGCATCGGGTTTCTTATTCACTTCATACCCAAACTTACATCCAACACTGCAGGTCTTAAACTCCTACACATCGTACAATTCACGTCAAAAAACACAAATTGTTGCACCAGAATCTCTAAATCTACATAAAGCTACTGAAAAACACAGTTACAAACAACATAAGCAATCAAATATTTCCACTTAGAATTGCTCATAGCTGACTGCCATTGTTGTCATAACCTAAGAATCCAGATAATCCACTGCACTGTATTTATGATCTCTTACCAAAGCAGGTGAAATTGATAATCTGAGAACTTATCTGCAATTCAACTTTGATCCTTACAATAAATGATCAACAAGCATAAGCACAATAAACACACAAATAGCATTCTACATTATGCACAACACTTTCCCACTTAACAATCAATGAATACAACAGTTCCAACAACAAAAAAGATAAAGAATAACAATTTAACCTCATCAGCCCCAATTACCAAAATTGGGTCTTTAACGAAATCCCTAGAATAAGGCACAGAGTCCTTCTTCTCCAACCAAGCTTCGCAGCTGTCGACAAGCTCCGGGACTGGGTGGCGATCCGACCCGGCGTATTCGAGGGTCCGGGACGGGGAGGAGGATGAAGAAGACGTGGTTTGGGTGAAGTGGTAGAAGGAGTCGGCCCAGGAGTTGACTATGTCGACGTTCTTGACCATATCGAGACGGCCCAGAAACGCAATCTCCCCTATCACCACCAGACCCACCAAAATGGGGAGAAAATTCGACCATTTCCTCTTGTTTAAAGATGAAGATGATGATGAATACGACGTAGATGGGATGTCTGGATCGGGTAATTCTTCGGCCTTCGGATGCTGTCTGAAGCTAGCAGCAGCCATGAGCTTGAATCGTCGAGAAATGGGGTAAAAAATGGATCTTTGACGAGAATATGGTGTTGGAAGACAGAGTGGTGAATCAATATTTCGATTTCGAGGCGTCCATGGAACTGTGGAAGGTGTTGGTGGACTTGCCCTGACCGCTTTTCTCAATATTTATTTCTGGGATTTTATTTTGAGTTTTATAACGTCAGTGTTTGGAGCTGCATACACGAACAGAAGTTTTGAAAGCATTAATGGAAAAACTTTTGTTATAAATTACACTAACTCTAATTCTCATTCGTGTCTAAAATTATTCAAAAGAAGTAATGAAAATATAAAAGAAGAAAAGCTTTTGATATTAAATGAATTTAAACTCAAATTTTGATTCCAAATAAATTTTTATCTGTTAATTTTACCCCAAGCAAACTGAAGCTTTTATAGCAAAAATCGGAGATTATAGTAGTTTGTTGTTTTATTACTACTAGACACTAGTAGCCTTTTGTTAAAGATTTTTTGCTAAGTGAGCTCGTTAAATTTAGAAAGTAGCGATCTAAAAATTAAAAAAAATAAAAATTATACTAGTCGATATAAATTTATTTTTAATCAAAATTATGCTAGATGAACAAATTAATCTACCAATTATAACATCTAAAATCCTTTCACAAAAGATAATTTTTGAACTTTTGAAGTTTGGAATAATAAGTTAGTGAAGTATATATACCTATGATTTAAGTGATTATCAAATTATATTTAACATAAAAGTTATATTTATATTTTGAACTCTCCAGTATTAGTCTACTATGAGTCTATGACAATTATTTTGTGGAAGAATTGATTAACCACTCGGCAATTTCCACGATATAGTACTAAATGACCAAATAATTCAGAGGTAAGACAGCAAAAAGTCGACCCTTTTTCTATCTATAGACTTGACTTTAGATGCAAGAATTCTCAACTACAATAAAAAGGTTTGTTAAACCATCAACTACTGCAATTCAGCTTTAGAATATGAAAAAAAAAAAAAAAAAAAAAAAAAAAAAAAAGTGAGGACTAAAACCAACATATGATGCCTCTAGGAATAATCCAATCAATAGAGGACATTGATATGCATTACTATAGTATAAGTCAGATTCACACAAAAGCAAGATTAGTTGAACCTGTAGATTCTTTACGGCTCTAACAATTAAAATACAGACAATAATCATTCATACAACAAAAATGTATAACCAATATTACTAAAAAAATTTTGAAGAGTATCAAACAACAATATATAGATATTTGTGGAGTGAGCGAACTAAGCTCACAAAATCGAAAGCAGGAGACAGATGTTCACCTAGACATCTACAGACCATTTACATCCCCGGCCACGTAACCTACAATCCATAGGAGGAAGAAAGTAGATTTTCTTTACACAGGCAACTATATAAATCATTTTATATCTCTGCATCTTATCTACAGGTCAAGCAAATGAGTTTATGCAGGCATGATAAAGCTTCTGTTTCTAGGAATCTACTACGACAAAACGATGTGGTTCTTAGTTTCAGGATACTGAAATTCCATGGGATCACATCCTTCACTGATCCTTCCCATGGACTCAACTTATATGTTACCTCGATTTGGAAATGCTAGGGGAAACTTTAAATCCTGCACCTCATTAATCTTCACCACCCTCTTTTAATGGTAATAATGTCTACAGGGCCTCCCATGTGAAAATGCATTTCAAGTTGGATAATAAACACGGCTATCAAAATTTCAAGACAGTTTCACAGCGAGCAGTAATTTGATCTGTTCATCATCTGCTGGAGGGCATCACATTGAAGGAACAATCTGCAATACCGGGCACCAGGATTGAGAAGATAACCAATAGTTTCTATTCATAAATACACTTGCAAAACAGAATTCAACTCTACACATTACTTGATCCTGATGTGATCCATCCTCCAAAGCTATCTTCAACCTTTTTGCTTGGGACTCGGAATTTAGTGTATTTTGATTGTTTTCATTCAAAAAGTTTTGACCCGTCTCCTCTGTAGAAAAAGTCAAAAACCTAACAATGTCAATATAAATGATGATATAATAAAGAAAAAGGATGATCTATACATACTGATATGAACTCTTTCCATCTATTACTAGCATTTACTCACTCGCATCTCAACATGCAGGCACACAAACGGCAAACAATTAACTGAAGGGGAGGGGAGGTTGAGCACTAAATCTTATTTTAAGGTGGATCAAATATGAATTTTGTATTCAACTTCTGAATTTGTTTTTGATCAAGAATCAAAACCTAATTCTGTTTGGGAATAGGAAGCAAGTACATTGTGTGCGAATCTATTCTCTCACTGTTTTAACCATCTTAGCAACTCAAGAAAACAAGAAGTGAAAAAAAAACATGCAGTCATTATCATTCCTTATAGAGCAGAAACATTTACATGCAGATGCATGAAGCACAAGTTCAACTCCAAAGATTTACCAAAGTACAAAGCATAAGATGCAACTTTTAACCGTTTAAGTGCAGCAGGTCACTCTCCCTTCTCTTTTTTCCGAACACAGAACAACTACAAGTAAAAAAAAATTGGAATCTACACATGGTTTATATAAAGCATAAAAAGCAATTACAGAAAATGTGATCATACAATATTAACTATAACTTTTAACGTATACAATAGAACAATTAAGTTGTAAATAAAATAACTATCACCCGTTCAATTAAAAGTTCCAAAAAAAGCAACACTATTTTAAGAACTTGCTGGCTAGAGCCTAATAGCACGAACATTGTAAAACAGTCATGGCCCTTTCTCTACTCTAACCGTGAGGAACAAATAAAAAATTAAAATCTTTAGAATCTAGTGTGTGTGGTTAAGTCAAAGCATAGAAAGCAAATGCTAAAATTCCATTATCATGCTGTTACAGTTACAAGAAAATTCCATTACCACTGACCCTAAATGTGTTAACATTTACAAGAAAATTCGGAGATTGTATACGAAATAACGAGCACTCATTCCATTAAACATTTCAAAGATAGAGGTACAGCATTTTCGGAACCTGCAATTTCTGAACCCTGATAGCATAAAAATGGTAAAAGGCCAATACAACATTCACTAATGTGTTCTGGTAAAAGCTATATCAAGTAAGGTTTATATTACTTTCCGCACCAAACAAAAGGGTCAGAGGATTCTGTTATAGTAGAGTTAATACTAGAGAAATTTGGCCACCTTTTTCAGAATTTTGCAAAATCTATTTTCAAGAAAGTTCATCTGTTCCACCATACACATCACGAACAAAGTCAAAAAAAGGAAAGCAGGGAGAAGAAACACCTAAGGATACTCTTTTGAGTAATTTAGTTTTGTTTGCTCAAGTAGACCCAAAAACAGATAAAACATAAACCTAACTCACAAGTAGAGCATAAAATCTGCCTTTTTTTCCATGTATATGATTTCTATCATCAGTTACACTTGTGATATGCAATAACAGATATCCATATGCACACAAAAGGAAAATAATACTAACAAATAACAGAACACGTGCATAACAATCAGAGCAAACTCGTTAAGAATTTTAAAGTTCAACTCAACTAAGAAAGGCAAAGTTATGGCAATGATAGTTCCGGATAACCTCTATTTGAGTCAATTATGTCCTGTGAACATGCTTGTGTTCCATGAGATATCATCCTTTCCCCTTGATTCCTTGTCCTAATGAGCTTCATGGATGTGCGCACTTTACTTAGTGATGGATGGTAATGCACATCTCCATGCTTCGAATGGTGAGTACTGTTGTGAGTAGGCCCACCCGCTGCATGCTTACTCTTTTGCCAACATCCATTACGTGAAACATTATACTGGCATAAGACAAAAGTAACAAATATATTTAGCTTTGTACAGTTAACCCAGCCCACGGATTATAAGTGAACAGCATTAAGTTTCTTGAACCTGATCAGAAGCATTGGTCAAATGCTTCCGAGATATATTTATGTCTCTCAAGTTGTGCCCTGAGCATCGTGCAAGCACAGATTTTGATTGGTACAGTTGTTCAACAAATGACATTTCCAAATGATACAGATAGGAATTGTGTTTCTCATTTGTCCATGCTGTGCTTTCGTCCTGCAGTCAGGGAAATCAAGAGGCCAATGTAAGCACATGTACGGACTCAAACGAACACCAGCTGTGACCATATTACATAGGAGTACTAATTAAAAAAATTTAAAACAGCTGTCCTATCACATGCTAATAATACCGAAACTTTTAAAATAAAATATTTCGTCAAAAATAGATAAGAGATCATAAATGGTAGTAAAACTTTATACAATACCACCAGAGGATAAAATATAAATGTACACAAGGGAGCCCTTTTGTTATTTATAGATTTGGAAAATCTTTTGCCCCTTACACAGAATGGATACTAAAATGTGTTCTCATTAATTCTTCGACAGAATTATAAATAATTTCCATAAGAATCTACGTCTAGAAGTCCTAAGCAAGCAACTTTTTTTTATTCTAAAGTGTAGATAATGACTAATTCAGCACCTAATTTCCCTTAGTAAGAATAGCATACAGAATATATTCAAACAATAAGACCTTGTGGCCATTGACATATTAGGATGAAAGATTTATTGACGGCTAACTAAAACATAACATTGTAGTTCGATTGATGAATCACTAAGTCACAAAAGAAATAGTAACACTATGCCAACACCGACACACAAAACATGTACATTCATGAAAAATTCTGATACCATCACTCTCCTACACAACAAACTGAGAATACAATTAAAGATTCAAGGGTTGGTTTTAAAATTCAAAGAGGAATAAGCTAATAATATTCCTAGAAATTCAGTGGGGCAGAGCTGAGTTAAACCAAAATCCATATGTATCATATTATCAATTTCATTCTTTTGTTGCAAATTAAAAATTTATAATAGTTCAGTTTCAGAAGATAAAGGAAAGTTATATAAGGGAAGGCAGAGATAACTCAAAGAGTAAACCATACTTTACCAGTTGATTGTTGTTTCAACCCATTACTATTTGATAGCACTTATAAATTAGGCCATTTTGTATATCTCATTTTGTCCAACTGGCCATTCTCCAACAACCTATCTATGCAGTTCTTTTAAGCATATCCAATTAGTCTCAAAAAAATCCACATTACTTAAATGGTATTGCAATGCATCCAAAATTACACATGTATTCCACGTAGAAGACCCTGACGTAGCCTTGCCCTTGCTAACACCTTCACTTAACTAAAAGTCTTAAATTACATAGTTAAACAAAAATGTTCCTTCAGTCAGTAATGGATTTCAGATCTTCCTTGTTTTATTAATTTGATATGACAGAGCTTGTCCTCGAAGGAATGAATTCAAATGCCTTTCGTTAATGCATATCATCTTTAAGCTTCCAATCTGTTGTAATATCAATTTATCATAATCACCAAGAGTGGATATTGTTTCCTTTCCCTTTAAAAATTAAAATCCACCAATGAGCTTGCCTCGCAAACAAAAATCTAAAAAAATCACAGACGATTAGCTAGTAACAGCCTAACTTATGCAACATTTACCTAACAAACTACTGAGCTCAGGATCTCCGCAATTAAACCTCAGACACAGTGCATCAAACAGCCTTAGCATCGAGAGACAGATAGCAATCGCACTATCAAACGGAGAGTTGCGGAAATCGAGAGAAGAGAAAGAGGAGTTACCGGCGTCACATTCCTCGAACGGCGAACGGGATCCTCGCAATTCTCAACGGTCAAGGACGATGCATCCGAGGTCGAGCGGCGGTGGCAAAGTCTATCGAGCGGAGGAGGCCGATGCTGAGACTCCGAGTCAAAATCTCCTTCCATTAGCAGATTGTGGTGATCAAACAGAAGAAAAATATCTGGAAAATAAGAGGAAAATGGAAACCCTTGGCCAAATTTGGAAGAGAGAGGCGGTGTGAGAGAAAGTGAAGCTCCACATGGAAACGCTTTTTTCACACGTGTCAATGGTAGCAGTCGAGTGCCACGTCAGACCGAGGATGATAAATATCTGCAACAACCAGCGCCAGCCAGATATTTTCTTGCATTTTGTCTTCACTTGCCACTGTCCTTTTCTTTTCTTTTTTTTTAATTCCAGGTGTGTCAAAAATTATGAAATTTAGAATAGGAATTAAATAAAAATAATTCGTACATTATTTACAGTCAGATTTAAAAATTGGGATGTTCATTTAGACAAATTTCGATATGTTATTGATATCACTGTTACTATGCTGTAGAACTTTAAACAAATACGCTGCTGAATGCTGAGAATCTTTCAACAAATCATATTGCTTTTGATATCATACAGTATCATTTTTTTAAATAGTCATCCAATCTCGTTTATATATAAATATTTAACGGTATACCTTTTCATAATTGTGTTATTTTATGTTAAAATCCACATAATTAGTGATAGGTGAAATTGCTTTCGTTCTCATATTAATTTTTGAAATAGTTATCAAAATCTCGTTTAAATATGGAATTGCCTTTTTCATTTGTGTTATTTTATCTATAAGCCACATAATTAAGGATAATCGATGTTACCATCATTTCAGGTACTTAAACTATAGAAAAATATCACATTCAATACTAGACAGAGAAAAAAATATATATTATAAGTACATGTATCCAGTTACTCCAATTTTGTAAAAGTAAAAAATGTCCTCCATACCGGAGGACATTTTTGGTGAAAAAATAGGCCGAATAGTGAAAAAGTACCGTGGGTTGGATTACCTATTAAGTTCATGAACTATTCATGATATTTTTAAAATTTATAGATTATTTTTGCTTAAATTTAAAAATTCGGATACCTTATATATTTTACTCTTAGTTTTATTTTTAATATAAGAATGAGTTTTGACATATTTCATTCTCTAAGTTGATAGCTAGCTATGCTACTAATTAAATACAATTTGATTATATACTTAATTTAAGCCATTATTTTTAAGAGTAAACTATCCTAATAGTCTCTGGTCTTATCGAAAAATGCATCAATGATCCTCAAAAGAATTCTATAGCACTTTTAATTCCTAAAAATTATACTATTAAACAAGATCAAGGAATATTAAAGTAGCTAATACTATTTTTAAAATACAAAATTGACATCCATTCGACTTTTGGAAAATGAAAGATCCCTCGTACAGATATTTATTATTGCTGCAATTGAAAGTGATAATTAACTCAACATGATGGTGTTTCACATTTGAAAACGATATTCTTCATCAGTCAAATTTTGACAATTTTCAGCTAGAGTTTGTTGAAGAAAAGTAGACACAGAATAAATTGACGGCAAATAAAATCGGAAGTGGGTTAGTATTGGAGTACAATTTTTTATCATAAAATAGAGCCCACTTTTGGATGAGAGGCGATAAAATACAATAGTCTATCGCAGTACTTTTGAAACGGCGTAACGGTACCAATCTACGTCAGATTAAACTATAGTAGTATTACCAAAATGCTTTTATTTGATGCGGGAATCGTGTGAATCATTGACCTCACACTGTTCCTTTTATACAAATACATAGATGAATTACCGTATTGTTAATTCACCATATTAAATTAAACCTCAATTAAGATATGACAATTTGCTGAAAATGTCAAACTTCAATCAGTCTAGTCTTCGAAATTAGGACATTCCTTTGCTTTTCCCTCTTCAGAAATGCCATCGACTTCATATATAAGAGCATCCGCAATGGTGCTTAGGCCAGCAATAGACCAGCAATAGGCCAGCCATCTCTCCCCTGCCACGTCAGCAATATTAAAAAATCTACTTGCCACATCAGATTTAGGCCGACCAATAGACTAGCCGCAATAAAAATAATTCAAAATATACTACATTTACGGAATTAAAATTACGATTAAAATACGAAATTAAATTTACGAGACATATACGGGAAAATTCATTAATTTTATTTAAATAAAAAAAAGTACATTAACTAAAAATCATAAAAATAACATAATAAAAAAAAATCCGGGCTTCCACACACGAGCCCGACGGTATGACATGTTTTTGTTTTAGGTCTTAATTTTGTATTGGGCTAGTTGTTGTCCATCGCTAGATGTTGCTCTTGTACGAAATTTAGAGATAGAGAAAATCGCGTTTATATAGTTTTTCAAAAATTAAAAAAAAAAAAGAATTAAATTTTTTTTTTAAAAAGAATTAAAAAAATTAAAAAAAAAAGAATTAAAAAAAAAAACAAAATTCGGGCTGACGCCGATCGGGCCACCACAATGGCGGCCGGCGCATCGGCCAGCGCCGAGCAATCATGGCCAGCCCACGCCGATCGGCTCGCCGATTTCGCGTTGGCCGACTCCAATGGTTCGACCTAGCCGATCGGCCAGTCGCGACGAATCGGCTAGCCGGTCGCTAGCCGCCCATTGCGGATGCTCTAAAGTCTGATAAATATTCAGAGAAAAACAATCAAAACTAGCAGCCTTTGATTCAATTCTAACCGAATTGTACTCACGGAAATAGTAACGGACGTATATGACGTGAATAATAAAAATTTTAATAGTACTAATAAAAATTTTGCAAAACAAATTTACCTCTGCATTCCATCATTTATGTTTCAGTAATTCTACAATGCTGTATAATTTTAATACTTCTAGCAAATAATAAGAGCATCCTCATCCGTGCTCTTAGCTAAGAGCATGGAAGTGGACCCGGACCCACTTTTACTCCTTGTCCCTTAGCTAAGAGCACAACACCCACATTCGTGCTCTTAGCTAAGGACAAGTTCAAGGGTCCTACCATTCTATTATTCAATTTAAATAAAAATATTTTCACAATATGAAAATGCATTAAAAATTTAAAATTACATAATTAAAATCCTAAAAAATAAAAATTACATAATTAAAATCCTAAAAAATAAAAATACATAATTAAAATCCTAGAAAATAAAAAAATACATAATTAAAATCCTACAAATTAAAAATTAAACACG
This sequence comes from Salvia hispanica, assembly GCF_023119035.1. Lineage (NCBI taxonomy): Eukaryota > Viridiplantae > Streptophyta > Magnoliopsida > Lamiales > Lamiaceae > Salvia > Salvia hispanica. The sequence goes on from NC_062968.1 coordinate 19,375,249, forward strand.
TAGAAGACTAGTCATCTATCCCCAATTGCCTCTTGAGACCCCGGATCATTTGCTCATGTGTTGCAAGTTGCTCCGGAGTCATCTTAGACGTATCGTTCAAATAGAGTTGACCCAAGAGGGTCCACAATGTGTTGTTCGCGGGTGGAGGAGGAACAAAGGGAACGGGGGCGGATGGAGTCGAGGCGCGATGGCGGGTGGTCGTCGCCTTCTTCTTTCCTTGCGGCCGGCGGGAACTGCTTGGGCCAGCGTCGGGGCTACTCAAGTTAGTTCCGGCAAGCTGGGTAGCCACATCATCGGAGGCACCGTCGGATAGGGCTACCGACGTCCGACCGTTTGTTGGAGGAGGATGCTACTACGCCGCCCCTATACTTCGGATGTAGGCGCCCCTCCCGCCAACAATCGAGGTACTTGAACGCTTTGAACTCCATGCGTTGGTAGGTTGCCAAGGCGGCAGTGATGATGTCGAGCTCACTTCATGCCGCTCCCCGCCGACCGCTCTTCCCCTGGAGGTAATACCCCTGTAACTTACCGATTGTCTCGTTGCATCCGAAGAGGCAATTGCGCACCATACTATCATTGCGATAGATGGTTCCCCCGGCCGGGTTTCATTGTAAAGACGAGTGATGCGCCACCAATAAATTTCCCCGGTTTGGTTCGTGTCAGTCTCCGGATCTTCGGAGACTGCCAAGTAGGCTTTGAACATCGCCATCATCTCACCCGGAGTGTGCGGGGGTGCGGGTGCCACGAACAGGGATGAGTAGGAGTAGGAATAGGAGTAGAGGCTGCTGCTCACTCCCGTCCGGGTTTGGGTACCCACCCGAACCCGGAGGCATTTTGATCGTGCACCGGGTAAGGACGGTAGCCACCCGGACCTTGCGACCCTTAAGTTTGAGGAGGGGCCGTAAATTGCGTTTCCCGGACTAGGGAATGAGTTGGAGTCGAACCAATCGTGGTTCCCCGCGCGATTGTCGGAGGGGTGATCGCCGAAGCCGGACATTGTGTAGTGTGGTGGGAATTTAGATGAGAGAATATGAGGAAAAAAGATGAGAGAAT
>NC_062968.1:19376401-19474951 GCF_023119035.1 Salvia hispanica
CTAAACAAGATCTTAAAAATGGAAATGGAGAAAAGAAACTACATGTTTTAAGAAATGGGGGGAAGGGAAGGAACATAAATATCCGAATGAAGTAACATTTGGAAAAAAAAAACAACCAAATTTAAATTTGGTTTTTCCTTTTTAAATGTTTTTCCCAAATAAATTCCCAATTTGTTTGGGGTCCCAAATATTTAGTTCTTTTCCCGGATCTATTGATTATTGATAAGTGATTGAAAATTGGAAAATATATCAAAGTAAGATTAAGAAAAATGTCATAATAAAGAACAAATAAGGATTATATAAACACTTCAAATTCATTTTTCTTTAAGCTTGAAAAAGTTTAAACAAATTCAAATTAAAAATGTAAATGAAGTAAGAAACTACAAGCCCGAAATACAACTAAAGGAATGAAAAACATAAATTTTTTAATGAAGAAAAAATTTTTGGAAAGAACTATTGGAACCAAAACAAAACAACAAGCTTCAACTTTGGTTTCTCCTCTTTTTCTTGTTCTTTCCCCCCGGTATCTTGTCACAATTTTTTGAATCATGCCGCCCCAACCTCCCCAAATTTTTTTTGCACTTTTCCCCACCGTGCTTGGACATTTTCCTCTTTTCTTTCTCAAGGCTGAAAGCCGTCAAAGGGACTTTGGTTTTGACGACATCACCCCGGAGGGTTTTATTTCACTCGACCCATATAAATTTCAACCACCCGTCTCTTTTCACTTATGGCAATACTTTTCCCCACCAAGTACCTCTTTTCTCCCTTCAATAAGCCGGGGGCAATATCAAAAAAATGAACAATTTTTAAAGGGTACCTCTTTAGCCATAATATTCTAAATGCAAAAAAATTTTATCACCATCTCCTTAAATTTAAGGGCAATATCAAAAAAATCTCCTTGCATACCCCCTCGATTCCTACTTCGTCTCATCCACAACAATAAATGTTTCAATATCATCATCAAAACCACAATGCATAGCCTTGACAAATTTAAAATTTCAGCCAACGTCCTCCATGTAACTCATTGGGAGATTAATTTCATTTTTTTGTTTCTCAAGCCCCAAAAAAATGTGACGCATACAAGCCCAATCCCCCCAAAAATTTCTTACAACTACATGCATTTTTAAGCAAAAGATGTGGAGTATGACAAAAAGGGGGCTTCTTCGAGAACATGTCGTTGACCACATAAATCTTATTCTCCCCAATGTTTGGAAAACCTGCCACCATAGTGACATTATCAACCGTTCCTTCAATCTCATTTTAAGTATTTTGGGAAACCACTATCACTATAGATTGTCGACGCATGCCTCTCGAGGGCCAATTTGTTTTCAAAGTTGGAATCTTTTAAAATCCAAGTATTCAAGCCTATTGTTGTTGCTCCTTTGGCCATCCAATGCATTGTTGTAATTCATAAGAAATTCAAAAAGATTGGGAATTTGGATTTGGGAGTACCTTTTAAGAATATGTTTTTGGAGATTCGATATTGATGTGGTCTTTTTTAAAGGAACTCATTGGAAAACCTTATAGTATGCGAAATTTTGTAGTTCATTAGTTATCAAAATACTTCAATAAGGATAGAAATACATCATCATATAGAAAATATGTTTCCAAAAAAGGGTACATACCCAAAAAAAATTTTTTGAGGCAAACATCGAAGGGAAAACCCCTATGGTCCTTAAGCCTATATTTTTCCATTACATTATCCCAGCTTCATCAAATTCTTTTAGTTCTATCAACCCCGCCCCACACACAATTGTTTAACTCCTTTTTCAAGTCTTCAAAGGGAAAAAGATTCTTTTTGGGAACTTTTTTCCCCAACCTTAAAAGATGTGCCACAGCACCATCGATGTCTTGTATCAACAAGGACTCTTTCCACAACAACCTTCATTCCCAAATCCCCATCGCAATGATCAATTTTTGCGAACTTTTGCATTTGACAAAAAAGTTTAAACAACCATGGAAGGGAAACGGATTTTCCTTAGATAATAAGCAGACCAAATGCTACATGTCTCCCCTGGTTGTCTTTTTTCCCAAAGAATGATGCAAATATCAAATTTCTTGTATTACATCCATTCATCAAAAAGGAAACATAATTAGTTCATTTTGTGGGGATATACTTATAGCTTTGAGTTTTACATAAGTGGACTATTAATTCATTATTGACTATTACTAGTACATTCCGTTGAGTTTTTTTGCATTAACCCAAAACGTTTTTATGCATATACAAGTTTATCACATCAATAATCATTTCATTATAAACAACTTTGTTCGTATTTAGTTGAAAAAAGGTTGTCCCAAACGATATATATCCCCGGGAGATGGAAATTTTCAAAGGTGGGATCACACCGAAAAGCAGGAGCCTATCCTTGGTTCACCTAAAAATGATAAATGAATTGGAAATTCCTTTCTTGGGCCACTATTAATACCATTTGTGCACCCCCACTAGTAAATCTCTCAAGTGGCCCATGTTTCAACTTACGACCGTCGCCCAACATGATCCAGCCCACCAAGAACCTCATTCGGCAACTTAAAAGTAAATGGGGCCATGTTTGACTTGCACAATCTAGTAAAAATTTCAATAAAGTCAATGTTGCATTACCATGAATCGCAGGGGTAATCCACCATATCATGATTCGTTTTTAAAATTGATTGACAAATAACCAATTCCTTTACAAAACTTAAAAGCAATTTTAGCCTTGAAAAAACACTTCCTAAGAACGCTACTTTTTGACTCTTTCCCCCATTTTCTTTTTCCCTCGACCTTCTCTACTGAAAAACCTAAAAATGTAATATGATCCACCCTTTTTTTTTGATCCATGTTTCAAAAGGCAAACCCAACATGTCGGCATACTTATTATAAAACTGAGATCATCAAGTTTAAGAAAAAATTTAACCAATGGAAATCAAAAATGACAATTTAAAACATACAAACTAATGTTATGGAAAATTTAAAAAACAAACCTATTATTCCACAAGAAAAAAATTTCAGTTTTTCCAATTATTATTTCATAATAAAAACAATTTAGTTCAAAAAAAATTTGCATATATACTACAATAATATAAAAGAAAAAGATATAATATTAACAAGAAAGTTGCTTACTTGTTAATTCGGGATAACCAAATTTTAGTTCAATGAGTACAAATCGCGTATACATTACAAACATGAAATAAATATGTTTTACTTCATTAGTTTTAAGCCGGGTAACGTTCCAACGTATTTTAAGCTCTTTTTTCCCGACCATTTACTTCATTATTAATCGGAACTACAAACATAAAAATCAAGATAAACAGCTCAATTAAAAAAAGTCATAAACCCTTCCCCCCAACGCCTATTTTAATCAATCAATCGAAAAAAATGGGCCTCCGGATTTCTAAGACCATTCAAAATTTGATCCATCATTGATCGATTTAGATCATGTTAAGAATCTTAATCCGCCTTCAACCGAAAAGTTTTTGTTGAAGAGATCTCAACTTATATTCCCATAAAGTAATATTGAAAAATTTGGCTAACCCAAATTAAGGCTCCCACCCAAACCCGGGCCCCCCCACCGCCGATCCTCCAAAAAACTTTTGATGAGCCCAAAAAGAAAAAACCCCAAAAGAAGGGAATTGAACGAATATTGGAAATTAAATTTGAACGTGGAATGGGAAGACGAAATCGTGGATGGCGTTTGGGGAAAAGACACGAAAGATATTGTATTGAAATTAAAGAAGATTGGGGAAAATTCAAAGAGATTGGAAAAGAGAATCACGTTAGACCCGAAATTGATTTCCTAAAAACCCCTGGAAGTTTTTTTTAATAAAATATTAATTTAATTGCAAATTAATCATAACCACAAGATTTAAAAAATGAAGGGTCCAAGTCTCTAGTTGGTCTTAAGGGGGTTCCTTTGATCGAACTCTTACCTATATTTTTACCCTTTCTCTATTACTTTGTCAACTTCTCATTAAAACCCGAGTCTCCACAAATGAGACTATTTTTTATGGATGGAAGAAGTATATTTTTGTGTTCGTATGTATGTCTTTGTTTATCTCGTGAATGGATAAATTGTTTAAAGGGGTTTAAAAGTTTTTGGTTTGAATAGTTAAATGTACCCCTTTTGCTAACTTGTTAATTATTAATAGATTTTAGCTAAGTTTGGGGGGGTACTTTCACTTTTGGGTTTTTTGGGTTAAATTTTGGTTACATTATGATCTAATACTTTGATTTGTAGACGGTCGAAAGGATGGAGTTCGAATACGACCGGGGAAGACATCACTTTATGACCCAAAGGGGTTAAGGCCCCCCGGGGTAAAGCTCTATAATCCGAACCCAGTTCTCCGCTTGATCCAAGGGAGAAAATCATCCCTTTTTGGCCAAAAAGGAGTTTTCCAAGGGCGAGCGTTTTTAGGGCCCCTCACGGCCGGGAAAATGACCTACTACATTGTGAAGAATTTTGGGGCGAGCCTAAAAGGAAAGCGGGTACTATTTGTTACGATGGGGGGAATTTCGAGCCACTGGGCGTGAATACGGGGGTTTGGGGCGATCAGGGGCCCCCACTTTTGGGTATTGAAAAACTTAAGATCCATGATATTGAGAGGAAATGGGGGGAGCCTTCTTCTAGGTTAAGATGTTTCAGAAGGGGGGAACTATTGAAAGTGACGCATGGGTATGTACAATTACTACCGATTGTTGGGCGGGGGTCAATAACACAAACTTTATTTTTGTTACATCAATTTCATCGAAAGGGAAAGGGGACGACAAGAAAATAATAAGCTTTCTGACATTACTATCTGGGGGGGATATTGTAATGTTGATAAAGGCATTATGAACTAGGGTATTCAAAGGTTTTTTTTGATATGGGCAATGCTAAAACTAAAAAAAATGGTGTAAAAACCCAAGGAAAAAGTCCACCTTCAATACGAGGAGCTTGGCCAATGGGCAATATTTTATTGAGGGTGTTGCACAATACTTAACTTTGGGGTTTTCGAGGACGGCATGAAACAAATAGGGATGGTTGGAAAAGCTGAAATTTTGAAATGGATAAAGGATTTATTAAAATCAAGGCCTTCAAGGTATTGCCAAGGTATGAAGGTATACCAAAAAAATCTTGGTCAAGATGTACCTACTTGATGGAACTCGACCTACTTAATGCTTGAGACGGCATTGCCATATGAGCGCGTTATGAAGCGTTTAGCAACGTCACTCCCCGGACTTTGGTAGGGATTTGAGAAACTTGAAACACAATGACCTCACTGTTAGGTTTGGTATACTGAAAGCATGTTTCGAGCAAGTTTCGCTCGAATAGAATCTTGCTTGTATACGTAAAACTCTATAATTCACTTTTAACCTAATTTAGTATTATTCGAGCAGTTTCGCACGAATGTAATCCGTATATTATTACATTGTGTTTGCTTGAGCATTTATAAGATGTTTTATAAACATTTAAATGTATAAGATGCAAACAAAGTCTAAGTCTTTTGCTTAGGAGACCGGGTTGTGGACGACATCCACTTTAAGGTAACACACGATTCTATGCAATGCTTTGCAAAAGAAAAAGAAGAATTTCACAACCCGGATAGGCTTAGACTACCTATCGTGAAAGGTTGCAATGTCATCCGATTATTTCTAAGCCTTCCGAAATAAGATGACGTTGGTATGGTATAGCACCGAATGGATCTAACGCAAGACTGGTGGGTCTGGCTTGATAATGTCCTCAAGAGGAGCTCGAAACAAGGTTTTATTATTCAGAAAACTGACCAGTTGGAATTTAATTATTCCATGATTAATAAATAAGTGTTTCTTGCCGAGTTCACTCTTGGAATTAATAAGATGTTAATTAATTAAGTCCATAGCATACTTTAATTAATTAATGGATATTTATATCTTAAGCATGAGAAATAACCTTTTAAATAAAACGGAAACCCGAATTACTTGTAATTTCGGATTTGGATGGGAGTGCAATATTACTTCTATAGTGTGTCGTAATATTCCAATTAAAAGCTTATACTAAATTGGGGTTCAATTTAATTAGTAAAAAGCTAATTGAGGAGCTCATATCCAAAACCTTCCATAGATCCCTAACCGGGCCCAATATGAACTTAATATAAATAGGAGAATAAAGGAGACGCATTTATGTTTTTAGAATGAAAAACACGCCTACTCCTAAAAAGGAGAAGGAGACTTTTTTTATTATTTTTTTCTCCTTCGTGAGTTTTTCACCTCCTCCTCCGTGAAAAAGTTATGTCTTCTTTATTCGAGTCCTAATATTTTAATAAGATCAGCCACGTTGATATCGAGATACAGCTCGGAACCAGAAGATCCGTGGTCTAGTATTGAAGATCATCGTGGAGAAGGCGCAAGCAATCGTCGATTCTTGGAGAATCAAATCGGTAACTCTAAACCATAGTATTCATGTTTAGAATTTACTTTCTTTAAGCATGAGTTATTTACGTTCTAATGCAATTATCATTTTAACATGTGAATTGATTAATCGCATAATCGGTCAAATAGATTAAGTATCGATCTATTTGTTTTGTACAAGTCTTCCGCTATGCAAGGGGCACCAAACCCCAAGACTCACAACAATGACCTCACAAATGGCGCACTGAGAAGAAGATTGGATTGAAGTGAGGAAGATGTGTAGTTTTCTCCAATCTTTTTATGATATGACTTGTCTCTTATGCCACATCACATTCATTTTTTATGGAGATGCGTGACTTATTCATTATCATAAAATGGTTGAAGAATGATGAAGATGCTAAGGTTAGATTCATGGCCAAGAAGATGAGGGAAAAAGCTTGGTAAGTATTGGTTGAGGAATATGAGTTTAATCCAAACATAAACAAAATTTTATACATTGCTACAATGTTGGATCCTAGATAAAGATGAAGCATGTGCAACATTGTTTGAAGACGTGTATAGTGATGCACGGCAAATGAGTGGCAGGAGTTGAGAAAGCTTTGACTTATTTGAGTTGTACAAGAGAGAATTCACTCCAATGGCCGACCAAGCACAACCACGAACAACTTCGAGTAGCCAAATGTCGAATAGATCGATCGATCTACGATTTCTTGGTAAGTTCTTGTAACATTCCCGTGTTACTAGTGAGGATGATGACGATGAAGATGGTAGCTCGTGAGCTCACTCGCTACTTCGCAGAGAGGGAATACAAGGCCATTGAACATGGGCATTTTGACATTCTTATGTGGTGAAAGACTACAGTATTTCCTTTCCTTTCTATCGATATGGCTAAAGATATCCTTGCTATTCATATATCAAGCGTTGCTTCGAGTCGGCATTCAACTTTGGGGGGGGGGGGGAAAGTGCTGTCGTTATTTAGAAACTCTCGGCAACGGAAATGGTTGAAGCTTTGATATGCCCGAGGATTGGTTGAGATCTAGTTCTAGATCGCCAATCTCATGGAGAAGAAGGAGAACCAATACCATTTTTTTAAAAGCAATACTATGAAAGTAAGTAATTCATTGCTATTTACTTATATATTTAACTCATTTTCTTTAATTTACGTATTATTTTTTACAAATGGAGGCACTCGTAAAGGGTGGCAAAGTGATAATGATCAAAGTTAAATTTATCGTGCATTTGTTTTAGAATTTGAAAATATTGAACTTGGAGTGTTTTTTTTTTTTTAAACTTTGAATGGTTGTTGAATTAAGTAGGTTGTAAATTTTGATGGATAGATATTGTTGTTTTGGAATTTTTTGAAATTGGATTGTTTATGAATATTTCAACTTTGGATTGACAATTGTAAGCTTTGTATTTGAATATTTCAACTTTTGGATTAAGCATATTAAAAAAGAGGTTGTATATTTGTTTGAGCTTTGAGACTTGAAGTTGTTTACTTCTATAAATATTTCAATTTTGGATTGAGAGGTTGTAAACTTTTTTTTTTTTGTTGGATTAAGCATGTTATAAATAGGTTGTTTTTATTTTTTTAATTTCTAACACAAAGTACATACATATTCTTAATATAAGTATAAATACAAAATATGCAATGAAAGCAAAGTGATGGCTAGGGTGGCATATTTCCTACACACCATGAACCGCATAAATTTTTTTTTTTTTGGAATTTCGGTTACGGTTCGGTTCTTAGGACCAAACCCGGGAACCGACAAATTCGTTTCTGCTTCTGTGCTTAAATTTTGGTTCCTTTTGATATCGTTAAACCCGGGTTTTTGGGTTCGGTATTATAATATTTGAATGTTTTTACTTTTGAGTTTCGTTGATTATCGATTTCTCCCTTGCCGCTAACGTCTTAAACTAAGCATAAGTTTATCAAGTTCCCAAGGGAAGAAGGCAAAAAGACATTATGATGCTTTACACGGATTAACCGAGCACTATATATATATTAATAGATGACCGTGTTTATGCTTTGTCTATTGTGTAGAAATGCCTCGAGAGCTAAAGTGACGCTCAAAGTCACTCTCCTATGATCCTCCGCCACACGTATTATGTAGAAATAGATGTTGGATGATGGAATCTCACCGATAATGTGGAAGGAGAATCCACAAAAAATAATATTAAAAATGATGATAGATCAAGTTACTTTTTGAATTAGTCGCACGACATAAAGTCAAACGACAAATTGAAAAAGTGGCCGATTCGTATAGGAAAATTTCAATGGTGCATGAGGAAGTGGAGAAGAGGAACAACGATGCAAGTTGATTCATATAGGAAAATTGCAATGGCACGGAGGAAGCGCAAGAGGGAGCAACAAATGGAAGAGCGAATGATGTGTCTTTTAATGAAAAATTGGACAAATGAAAAATGTGTGGTTTAGTTTAATTTTGTAAGGCACAGGGTTTTTAAAGCGCAATTGGTAAAGCAAGAGATAGTGGGGAAGAATTGGTAAAGCAAAGAGAGAACAAGGGAAATGACCCGGGAAATTGTGTTAGGGGTTAGTTAGAACATTAATAAGAGCATCTCCATGGCGGGCTTCCCACAAAAACTTCCCGCCACGTCATCACTAGGGCTTCCCATCCACGCCACCCTTCACTGGACTTCCCCGCACTAGACTTCCCACTGGACTTCCCGCAATAAAATTAAATTCACAATTATAAAATTTACAATTAAAATTTCGACACGAATACGAACGGGAAATACGAATATTCATTAAAAAATACATTATTCGAAAAAAAAAATACATAGTCAATAAAAAAATTAACCACATCAAAGCCCCTCCCTCCGCCTCCAAACCCTTCGATGATATCCTCCCAAGTCGAATATGCATCTCTTTGCCGCATGCCGGGAAATGCGCAACCGCCCAAACCTCTCCAGAGGTACCCCCATGTTCACATTCGCCGGCCACGCCCGGGGTTTTGCCCGGGCACCCGTATCTCCTTGGTCCACCAAAAATTTTCGTCACCTTCACTTTCGCAATCATGTTGTGCAAAATAAACATGCGCACATGATGTCCCCGATTTTGGGGAATATACCACCCGTGAAGGACCCTTCACCATCGCCTACTGACCGGAGCACCCCAAAAGCCCGGCCAAATCCCGCGCGCCTTCCAGGGTCCAAAGTAGGACTTCTTTGTCCGATCGCATGCTTGATCGTTTTTCAAAAGACGGGCCAGTTTGGGCATACCCCATCCGCCAAAATAGTACCCCTATTGGTTTTGCCGTGGAGAAGAGGGGGGACCAACGCCATTGACCCATCGTTGGGAAAAGAGGCAACCGGGACGGTGCGTTGTTTTACCCCACTCCAAAATAAGATGTCATATCCCCAAAACCGGCGCCTCGCCTTTTAAAGGGTCATCGGGAGCTTGGCTTTGAAGGGGGAAGTGTGCATCCCATTTCCGCGGGGGCGCCCTTTCCCCTCCCAATGCATACAACGCCCGGGCCCCAAAATCCGGGAACCGTACCCACCCTGATAATTATCGCCGGGCGTTTTTGTCGACTAAGATAGAGATCCCCGAATATCTCTCTAACTCCCGCGCAAAAATTTTGAGACTCGACGGCCGACGACATCGCCAGTGGAGGTACTGCCGAACATGTCGGCCGGGCCTCCGACGCCGCTTGCCTGATTGCGAGTGCACTTCAGTAAGGGCGTGTCCGGTTGCCGGCCGCATCGTCCCGATCCTCGAAATACTGTATCTTCTCTAAAGCACCCACGATATGCATAAACAGCGGACGATGCATCCTAAAACGTCGCCGAATAAGGCATCCCCAAACGTGCCAGTGACTCGAGTCCCGACAACCGAATATGTGCAAGCAATGTGGCCCCGGGTCCATGATGTCGCCGATAGATCGGCCGAGGTACCGCGTCCGCCTGCGCGCTCTCTGCCTCGTAGCAATCGATCAACCGCCCTTCCACAGCGACATCCAATTCATTCTCACTATCACTATCACTATCACTAGCGCCCGCACTACCACCCGCACGACTACTAGCCATTCTAGATAAACTGAAAATAGAGTTTAGAGAGAAAACTTGTCAACACAAGTGGTGTGAATGAAATGAAGTTCAACGAGCCGTATTTATAGAGTTTAAAAAATTAAATTTTAAGTCGGACGTCCGCCCGCCCGTCGCGTGGATATCCGACGTCCTCACGGGATGTCCGACATTTTCCTTCACAATGGCAGACGTCCGATCGACTTCCGCGACGTCCTACCGGGACGCCGCTCGGTGGAGATGCTCTAAAATAAACTAATGAAATAAGATGCTAAGTGAAACAAAATTGAGACATCAAAATGACAAAAGTGGCTATTAAATTTAGAATAAAGAGAAATATTTATTTATACGATAATCCTATTCATATATTGAGAATTTTGTGAGGTTCCCAAATATTGTGATATTCATCGTAGTGTTCTTAAATTAGTGAGCATGTTATATTGATTAGGGGTAGCTCTTCACGCTTTGGGATATCAAAAGTTGTCCGTTAGTACATTTTTGTTCTGATCTCTCTTGATTCCATAATTGAATTTACACTGGGTGTTAAAATACAGGGATACAACCTATGCTTCACATGATTTGGCGTTACTAGATTTTTCAATTAAGAGGAGGATGGTATTAAGTAGTAACTCGGTTTTATCAAAAGGATAATGAGCTTCAATAAGAAGATCATCACTCAATCAACATTTTCACTATAAAAAAGGAATTGGTAGAAACTCCAATTCGACAAAGGAGATGATATGCGTTTGAGTAACAAATTGAATTATACTAAGTTACTTGTACAAGTTTTTTCATAAGATGATGATTATGGCTAAAGTCAGATGCTCAAAAAAGGCATCCTATTTCATTAAAAAGTGTAGAAATTCCCCGTACTGATCCAGGCACATTATAGAATGGCAATTAAACAAACAGAAATTGAACAATTGGATTCTAAGCTATCATCAGATTCATCGAAATGACTATAAATCTTAGATATATCACATATTTGTTCATCGCGTAAGGCATTAAGGACCATGAGAGATAAATCACACTATCCATGTCCACCTTTGATCATAACTACAGTTCTGTAATCTATCGAATGCCGAAAAATACAAACATAACTACAACTTATATGAAGATGATGCACCAGAATGAGTGCTCACATATAATTGACACCTTCTGGCTTACCTACGCAGTCGTGACTGCCAAATATCAGTAGAAGGTTGCAGTGTGTCGATATTCCACAAATTGATGTAGTGGCATCGGCAACAGATCACCCGAGAATCATGTATCCCGTATAACTTTACTTAAGGTCATGCATGACATGTATTAATTTGGACACCATCACAATTGATCACCAGCCTGCTTTATCTGAAGAGCAGCTCTCACAATGTTGCCCTCGTAATAATCCCAACCTATCACAAGGAAAACACAAAGTTGTATGACGAATTTCTAAATAAATATGTACTGAAATGAAGGAAGTGGAGACAGTCATTATACCAGCCTTCCTTCACCATCAACAACCGGTAGCCGCCGGAATTTTGTTACAAGCAATATCCTACAACAACATCAATATAATATCAACACAAAAACAATCAAGAACATATTGCCTCTTTCACCTAGGTCCCTCTGCCAAAAAAACTAACAGATATCATTATGAATACACATTAAAAGGAAAAGGAAATCGCAAAATACCTCACAACATCCTCAAGATTGGTATTTTCACGGACGACAAGGGGAGCAGGAGTCATAACGTCACTGATAACCTTCCCATTAGTTTTACTGAGTAACTTCTGAATTTCATTGAATGTCTGCCATGAGATAAACATAAACTATCAGAACTGATTGACAAAATACTACCCTGATAACTTAATCTTGTTCATTGTAACAAGAACAAAGAGAGATCAATAACTAAGACAGATTTTCATAAACTATGCAAAAAGAAGTAAAAACTACGATTCTCACTTTTCCCAAAATGATTGCAGGCCATACACAGAACCACTATACATGGTAGTGAGATGTTTACAGAATCATACTAGAACTCGAAAGTCAAACAATCTTTTGCTGGAAATCTAGAAGAAACAAATTCATACTAGTTGCCAGACTTGTTATATAAGGAAAAGTTATAGTACATACTTTCCAGGAGCTATCAACATCTGGGAATATAGGTATTTCCTGTTGTCCACCACCTGCATTTGACAAAGAAATAAAACATAAGAAAATAGCATCATGTAAAGTAGCCTCTACCAAGGAGAATCCAAGCCCAGGTCACTCCCACAGAAATTTGAGGTAGGATATGACTATTTGATGGAAGCAAAGTAATGACCAAGGAAAAAAGAAAACATCTATCTTGACAAAAGGATTATAATCATCTGACATGAGCAATAAAACACATCATAATGGAGAAATCTATGTGTGCTACACCTACCAACCAAATCATGCATGTTTGCAATTCTAACTGCTTAAAGCCTAAAAACCACAAATAATTCAACAAAAACGTCCTCCAAGGGATTCTAAATAGAATAGCTAGAACTTAATGGCATAACGAATTCATCTAATAACCAATAATACCACCAGCTATTGTCATCTCTAACAAAGCATTCTGGAATTCTAGATTTGTATGGAAAACAAAGGTAACACACACTGGAATCCACCTAAAGTATACTCCATCCGTCCCTGTAAAGTATGAACTTTCTAATTTTGGAAATACAACTACGCTACTAAAATGTGGAGCCCACTTACCACTAATATTACCTCCACTATCATTTCTCATCCTCTCTTACTTTACCAATTGTATTAAAACCCGTGTCCAACCAAAAATTTATACTTTTCCGTCTCGGAGGGAGTACCTGAGATGGAGTCCAATGCCAATAGATCATAGTCAGAAACAACACCAACCTGCATCAAACAACTACATGTCTCAAAATTTAAATGAAAACTATCATGATATAGAACCAAGGTTACAGGGATAGAAGATAATTCATATATGCTGCATGATACATGAACAATAGCCTCTTGGTTCAAATCTGACTTGTGCAAATATTCCCTGAGGTAATCACCAACCAAAACATTTCAATTGAACTTTAGAAGCCACTTGTCTGAGTAAGAGTAACCCAATAATATTCTTAGCAGAATTTACATCATTGCTATGGAAATCTAGCACTTCCTTTTTCTCTCAAGAACCTTTACCACAAACGATTATGTGCAACATATCAACAATCCGTCAGCATAGTCATCACAATATGCAAACCAATGTGGCTCCCTCTCATTTTAATTAAATATCTTGGCAAAATGCAACTATAGAGTTTCACTTCTGATATGAGCTAACCAACAACAGCAGTTTCATATCAGTGGTTGGTGGGGCTAATTATACTTTTGGAAGCACACAATATAATGTTATGGGGAGCTAAAACCCTCTTATTCTCAAGAACTGGTAAAGTGAGACATATCCAACAGTCCATCAGAATAATCATCAAGATTATAGAATTTGAGGGACAGAGTCAAGTCAACAATAATGCATATTAAAATTTCTAAATGTGGTTTACTGGTTAAGCAAAAGCCATACCATCTATATAACCCCTCAAAACACGCAGATGTTCTTTCAAGCAAAACATAAAATATAGCAGATATAGCTAACTTTACCAACTTCCAGTCATCATCAATCACAGGAAATCCAGTGATTCGCTTCTCAACAAGGATATCCAGAGCTGTAATTTAAGAGAACACATTTCAGCAAAAAGACTAAACCAAAGCAAGACACATTTTTAACAAAGATGCATGAGAAATACCTTCATCAATAGTAGTTGTAGGTTTTACCGCATGCAAATGCTCTTTCCCCGTCATAAAATCACCAACAGTATAGATCCCTTCTCGTGTCTGTAAGTGACAAGAGGATACCAAGTGCATAAAGATAAACACTGCATAACGCTTTAAAACTACAAGATTTACCAGTTGTTCCTTCCTAAATTACGAATTCAACCAACCTAATCATCCAATCAATAGATCAGAGGAATATGTAAAGTATTGGTAAGGCCAGATCCTAAAATATTTGAATTGAAAGCAGAGCGTTGAGCGTCATTGAAATCCTCCAACCAGAGTGAAACATGTAAGCATATCTTCGTATGACTTTCTATTCGATAGAAGCTCACTAGCAGTCGTTCAATTTGTTTACATATCTTCGTAAGACTCATACAATTACAAACGTGTAGCCAAGGCAGAGGTGAAAATGACTACTTACGGGAACGGAACTGGTGGAACCGTTGGAGGCGAATGAAAGGCATCCAGCCGGCGAGACTTTGAAAACTGAGTCCGCCTGACGGAACTACTTGCAGAGGCGGCGGGCGCGCGGAAGAAGGAGCTGCTGAGGGTAGACTGCGGCCATGGACGGTTGAGACTGCCTCCGGACGCGGAACGATGGCGTGGAGACCGGCGGCGAGAGAAATCGAGTCCATGAGCGCGCAGATATTGGAAAAAATCAAGGGATTTAGGTGGGATGGGGAAAGAGAGAGTGAGATATTTCACATTCCTTGTGTGATAGGTGGGTGACTGTTATTTAACGGTTGAATTTCCGCCTTTGCGTGCTCGTTCCATTTCTACTAGCGCCAAATCAGGTCGGTGTAAATTGGGGAAATTTCTTTTCATCACGTTTTACTGTTTCATTTTCCTCTTTTTCTTTACAAATAAAAGGGTTTCATACTGTTCGCTATAAAATTTTCAGGCCTCAAGTATCGTCGTTCACATAAAAATATTCATCGGTGCCGAAAATCGGAACCCAAAGATTGACTTAAAAATCACGTACATTATTTTATAATAAAATATGATTAAAATATCATTTTACGTTCATTCTTGTAATATTAATTGAGGTATTTTGAATTTTTTTCCGACTAAAATGCCCTTAGGCCTTTAAAGGCATTGGACAATTCGTTTCACCACTCATCTTCGCATCAAAGACCTGAGTCCAACAATTTTTTTACTCCTCCCTCCGTCCCACAAAGATTGTCCCATTTTTCCATTTTGGTCATCCCATAAAGTTTGTCTAATTTCACTTTTACCATTTTTCTATGACTTGATTCCACTAACTCATTCCTACTCACATTTTATTATAAAACTAATACGTTAGTAGGACCCACATCCCACCAACTTTTTCAACTCACTTTTCATTACATTTCTTCCAACTCACTTTTCATTACATTTCTTAAAATTCGTCTAGTCAAAGGACTATCTTTTGGACGGAGGAGTACTATTTAATTCAATTACCATCCAAATTGAATTTAAATATAATTAAAATTTACCGTGAAAAATATGTGTTAATTTTTCATTTATTTAATGATAGTGAATTGGAACTTGATACTTTATTATATTTTTTCAATCTAAACTGCATTTAAGAACATACTATAGGAGATTTGTCAATTATATTTAGTTTATTTGTTTTGAAATTAGAAGTATTATTTATATGAATTTCAAAATAGAGATCAATTAACATCTAAATTGAATTTAAATATAAAAATTTGCCATTAAAAATTGTTGGACTCTATGCTCGACGCAAAATGAGTGGCTAAAGAATTGTCCAAATTCATTGAAGGTCATAAGGGCATTTTTGTCCGGAAAAATTCAAAATACCTCAAGCTGATATTAACTCATACTGATGCACCTAAAATGATATTTTCAAAATTCACGAACCTAAAATGATATTTTTAAGAAAGTTATGACCTAAAAAAGTTCCTCTTAAAATAAAACTAGTGAAATAGAGTCCATTACCAAAAAAAGAACAAATGAGACAGCTTATTCGAACAAAGATGATAACAAACTAGGACAATTATATTTTGCTCCAAGATACTCCCCTTTGTCCCAAAGTAGTTGAGGCATCCTTTTTTGAACGAAAATTAAGAAATTGATGTGTTAAAAAGATCATGATAGAAAATAAAGTAAGAAAGAAACGTAAGAAGTAAGTTAAAGATGGAGGGTCCCCTCCTCAAAAAAAAGAACTATCTTGAGACAACTCGTAAAAAATACGACTTAATTACTGGAGGAAGTATAAAGATTATATGGAGGTAGAGAAGCAGACAGAAAATTATAGCTTCCATATTTGAAGCAACAAGCACCATCCTATATCTTGTAGAGTACAATGTCAAGTTAAAAAGAAAAGAAAAAACAAATATAACTCTACAAGAAAGTCAATCCAGCCATATTAATATTCATATTCGCAAGAGGCAAATTTGTTTGCCTACTATTCTTCTTCTGGAACAACGTACCTACGTATCAACCCTGGATGCTGCTCTCTGTCTTCCGGAATACCACGCCCGTGTTGCCTCATCATAACTACATTCTCCCTCTCTCCATAATTATGGAGCCTCCGCCCAATCAAGTATCGATCATCTCGTATCGAGTTGTGGAGATTCGTGAACCACACGTGGAATCGCTTGGCACAGAAATACAGCACGCTGAAGATCAGACATCCCAGCCACGCAAATCGGTACACAGCTGAGTTTACGACCAGCGGGTACCCGAATATGGGAAACACCCCTCTCGACAGAACATACGGTACACATAACGCGGTAAGCAGCTTCATAATGATCGGGAACACAATCTCCCGGAGAACCCGGAAGGCTTGCAGACGTGAGAAACCATCTTCTCTCACCCTTTCAAATTTTAAACGCCAGCTCTGTCCACCAGTGGCATCATGTGATCTAGCATAACCTATTGGAACCAATAAAAGTTCCAGAAAAAAAAAATGAGGTTTCTCTGATTCCACAAAGAGCAATATATAATATACCAATGGAAATAGAGATGCTCACCATTCTAGTCCAGATCTTCAAAAATATTAGCCCCATTGCCCAATCTTGATACAAAAGGAAAACCGGACTTTCATCCACTGGAACCCGCATTGGCACAATCACGAGGAGTTCAAACAGCAGCCCGATTAACACTGGAATCACGAATATCTGCAATTGCAAGAGAGTGAACTGTTAGCCGACAATGGATTTTAAATGTATTTTATTCTTTTGCACAATTGACAAGATTCTTACCCATATTGACAACAGCACAGAACTCTTGAAAATAATGCCACACCATTTCCATATCTGGTTAAGCAATACTCTAGTTCTCTTTGTTCTAATGAGATCAACACAGTACCTTGCTCCAGCCAAACCAGTCCAAATGACATAGCTTCCAATGAGCGTATAAATCTGGAGAAGAAATCAACGTGTAAAATTTTCAGCATCACTTTCATTCTGGAGTAAATATAATTCAGTCTCCATCAGATTTTATCACCACTTTCTTACCATTGCACCTAATGCCATGACTCAATGGGAGAAGCGGAAGGGCATCAAAGAGTGTTCTCCCGAGGGATATTGGTACAATTATCAACGGGATTGAATATAAGCAGTGTCATCCAAGCAACCATCAACAATAGCACAATCCAAGTACAAAAGCCCACCTTCTGAAGGAACAGCCACATAATATAAGGTGAGGAGTACTACAGATACACACACCACAAAGAAATACCAAGACCCAGCTACCAAATGATTCATCGTGAAGCTATCATTATCCAGAAGCAACAACTTAAGACGGAAAATGATTACTTTTAACAACATAACAGACAAGTAATATTGAAAATATTGAAGTTGCAAACCAATAATAACAAAGTCAACTAATCAACTAAAAGATAACACAAACCAAAGCCAAGCTGAACAAGAAACAAAGATCACACCAACCAGTGACTCCAAGGCTGTACACCCATGGATTGACATGATCTATGGCTTAGTGCTATGATTCTCTGTATTTCCGGATAAAGAAGAGAACAAAACTAGTCTGAAGATTCAAAGGAGAACCTAATCAAACTCCTAAACTGCCTAGTGCCACTCAACTTACGCTACTACGCCACATCATCTTAAGATACATACACAAAACAAAGGAGTGACCGAGCAACTATAGAGCTATATGTGCACTACTTAAGACAAGGCAAAAGATCTTTCACTCAGTATATGTCCCCTGAATCTCAGGACCTACTGGTTTTATCCTTTGACTGGTGAAATAGACCCTGAGTACTGTTAGAACTTACTCTGTATCAGTTAGTTCATCATCAAGCTCCTCAGTCGATTCGACAGTTGCAGCCAAACGTCTGGGTCTGTTCACATCTTCAAGGGCTACCACTCGTTCCTGACCAACTGCGGGTCCATGTCCTCTCTCATGTCTGCCCATATCAGCATTTCCATTTTCATGTCCACCATTATCATCTGGCTTTGGGAGTAGAAAATCTGTCAAGCCAAGAGCCCAGCCAACAGCAGTGAACCAATACCGGAGAAGGGATTTGAGAGTATGTCGTAGTTTGAAATGCTCAATAGCAAAAGGAATGCATATTTGAAATAAGAGCATGTCAGCTGGAATTTCAGTAAATGGATCGGAGACACTGCAAAAGAAAGTATGCATCCATAAATTAGAGCAGATAGAGTAAATTAACAGAAAGACCCAAACCAACTTCAGAAGATTGTAAAAAAGTCAAAGGCAGTCTTACGAGATATCCAGAGGGAAAATGGAAGGAACCATCTTCATTGCTAGTTTAACAGGCAAAAATACCAACATGACTATCAAACTCCCGTATACAGCAACGGACAACAAAACTCTGAGCATGCTTGTGCACAGGATCATCAATGAGATCACGAAATGGATTGTAATTAGGATCAGCAGGATCACGGAGAAAGTAAAGAACCCCATTGCGCAGGACCTACAACATATGGACATTTAGAAGTTATAAAAAAAAAGCTAGTGCTGAAAAAAATTATTATAAGTTTGGCACAATTCATACCCCTCGAAGAAGGCTGACAAAGATACTTATTTGCAGCATGTACACAATTCCCACAACCCAATGAACCAAGGAGCTTGCTAATGGCGAAACTGAG
Organism: Salvia hispanica; assembly: GCF_023119035.1. Lineage (NCBI taxonomy): Eukaryota > Viridiplantae > Streptophyta > Magnoliopsida > Lamiales > Lamiaceae > Salvia > Salvia hispanica. The sequence continues at coordinate 19,395,668 of NC_062968.1, forward strand.
AAGAACTCAACTCTCTGAGAAATTGACTTCCCAAACATCCTTATAGTACAAACATCCAGCCACCAACCACACATCAGAGGGAAAACACCCAGCTCAATCACCAGAAGGAACGCAACTTTAATCATTGTCATAAGATGCCGCATTGCAGCCACAAACTGCCTGAAGAGGGACGGAATAGTTTCTGCAATGGAAGCAATACCATAGAACCTCCCCATTGTCAAAGGTTCTCCTCTTGAATACCTGATTAAGGTAACAATCCCAAGATAGAAGATGACAAAAGAAAATATGAACATGTAGCCAACAGCAAGAGTAGTAACATCAGAGAGACGTGGCGCCCAACTGACTGTGCTTTCAAGATGTCTGTTGCCACCGTAGAGCTTATATTGCTTGCGATAGTTTGTCCTGTTGCATTTGCTTGCAGTACATCTGCAACCTGACCAAGCATCCTTTGGTCTTGATTATCAGATGTTAGATTTACAACAGCAGTCAGAGCAGTTTTCAGAGTGATATTGGCCAAAGAAAGTGCTGATTCAGTCAGTGGAACAACTGTGGACAACACTGGATTGGTAGCAGATGACAAAATCCAAGATAGGTAAGATATTATAACCGTCCCAATGAGAATGGCACAAAGATTACAACTCCAAGGAATATCATATTACTTGCAAGAACCTGCAAGAAACAATGGTACAAACATTAACTTTCTCAATGACAATGCATATTAATACAAAATATCACATGGATGAATTTCCACAAGGATCAAAGGTTAATTTTTTGATAACTCATTGAACGTGAAGACTGTGCTGATAACTCATTAAAGATTTCATGCAGGAAAAGCATGATTTTCTCAACCATGCCTCATAAGAAAACAAAAGGTCACATATCTCATAAATAATAAGAGCATCCATAAGAATTTTGTGGTTGAAATGATGACAGTGTGATTACTAACTAAATGAAAGCAAAATATGAAATAAATTTTATTCTCAAAATACTAAACATAGTTGTTAAATTTGAAAAAATTTCTCATGCAAATATATCCAAACACAGTTGGTTTCTTGTTACATTGATTGCATAGTGCATTATTAAATAGGAAAAAAAGGCGACAAATGATTTAGCATGTTAAAACAATTAAAGCTAACATAGCTAACTAAGCGAACCAAAAGCCTTAGCAGAATTAGTAAGAAAATAACAGTATGTACTACTCCATGTAGAATGGAGACATGCCCACATAGAATTAGTTTGCACAACAATTGATAAGAAGGACCTTCAGGGCCATTTAGCAATAGGACCTCAAAATCAAATGAAAATAAAATCATGAAGACTTACTGTAAATGCATTTTCAACCAGATGAAACACAGGCCCCTGCATGCCAACCAGCTCATCAAAAGGTACATCTTCTGCCCCATCAGCATCATCCAAACCATCAAACATCTGTTCAACCTGAGCCTCAAGCCGAGCTGCCTGCATCTCAACCTAGCTGCAACATTTTCTGCATTTCGTCGAATCATCTGACCAGCACCAGCAATTCCTTGGGCTCCACCAGCATCTTCACCATTCCCTCAACAGGAATATTTCTATTGACTTGAGCTGGATTCCTTCTTGCAGCACGAGCTCCATTTCTGTCTCCTTCATCTTCTCGTCAGCATCTTGTCCACCAAGCTCTCGTAAATGTCTAAAGTAATCTCTCAAGGAAGTGCCCAGAAAAATGAAAACAATGCTAGCAGACAGCAGAAATCCATGCAAGCAGTCAGTAGAATGACTGTTGTAGATAAGTGGCTCAAGAATAATCTCTGGGCTTCTCCAAAACTTCTAACAAATGCCAGCCTCCAAATCCAAAATGTGATGAATGGAATGATGAGAAGCCAAACAGAAAGCACAAAACTGAGCCGTAGAAAGAATTGCAGAACATGGCAAGCCTTCATAGCTATTCCAACAATAAATTCTTGAAATGGAAGTCTGTGGGAGCATTTTCAGCATAAACTGGAGAAAATGAAAATGGATGTTTGCAGACCTGCAATGCAGAAAAGATCAGTTAAGGTCTGTCATTGTTTTAGGAGTTCCCTTGACTATAACAATTCGATATGCCTGAAACAATACAATTCGATAAGCCTGAAACAATACAAAACAGTCGAAAACAACAATCTCCATATATTATACTTTGAGAGCAAGAAGCTGTTGAGATTCATGCATGTTGTTGGGACAGAATTTCACAAACTCCTCTAAAACTTCGAGAAGATGAAGGAAAAACATGCATACGTGACAATGCCCGCTTCTATAAGTTAGCCTGGACAACCAAAGTTCCATATATTCATTTTCACACTAGTTCTTACAACTTACAATATCACGTTCTAAAACCGTCTAGCACTTCCAAGGAAACAGCTGACAATCATGAATCACCCAAAAACAAGAAACAAGTAGAATAGAAACATGATTTAGAGGGATGAAGAAAGAGTAAATAACTTCAACATATTAATTCAGCTAAGGCTTCATAATATCCGCCTCTGCATGAACCAACCAAACAGAACCCGCTTAAGTCAAAATTCCGATACTATTCCACCAAAATAGCTCATTATTTCCACGAACAAACCAATAGAACAATTCAAGGCGATAATTGCACGATAACAAAATCTCGTCCAGAAAGAAAAGAACAACACATCAATCATAGTTCAAACCTCGCATTGGCGAGCCTGGCTGTGATTCAGCCACTGAAGAAGGCAATCCTGGTGAACGAACTTGATGCTGCCGCTGCACGCGCAGGGTACCGCAACGGATTATCCGCGTCGCCAGGATTCCTGCAGATCCGGCAAACATCCCCTCCTCGTCGTCATCCAACAAATTAAACCTGGTCTTAGCATTATCCCCTCCGCCGCCGCCGCTACTGTTCTCTCCCGGCGAAGAACCGATCGAAGACGCTGAGGATTCCAAAGGCAAGAGCCTCTCAGCCTCCGCCGCCGTCTCCGGCCCGATCTCCATCGAGTCGGTGGATGAACCGGTGGATCGTCTCTCTCTCTCTTAGGGTTGGTGGGGATTTGTGGATTTTGGGGAGCTGTGTGGGAATAAATGTTTCCGAGAGGGCTGTTTGTGAATTTTGTGAAAATTGGGGAAACGGAAGTGTTGAACGTTGTGCGCGTCAGACTACTGATTTTTTTAAATGGTCATTTTTCAGCTTGAGATGACCGATTTGCCCATGTGTCCAGTGTTGTACTTACAGCAAGGCGAGGGGTAGATGTGGAATTTACAGACTGAAGGCGGCGGTGTATTGCCGCAGTAGATTTGGCCAGGTCAACTGCGTTTGAGGATGGATAAGGCGTGAGACAGAGTTGGTATGGTTAATTGGGTTTTTTAATGCCCCACTAGATTGAAATTACTTGATTTTAATTTAATTGGTAAATTACATAAATCAATTCCATACCTGATTATAAAATGCATTACAATTTATAACAATCCACTGCTCCAAATATTTACAATAATTACATAATTATTGTTTTCCAAATTTTGTCATGGGCTGGACTACAATCCATAAACAATATGTACCGGCCTATTAATTAGTCCCAGGCCCACTACATTAAATGCTCAAACACAATTTCGATAATGAAGATAAAATTATCCAATATCATACAATTTCGATAATGAAGATAAAATTATTTCTATCCTACTTTGGTGAAATCCATTTTTTTCTTCTTCTTTTTATTTATGAAAAAATTTGCCGTGATTTAAGCTCCTCTCACTTCCGAATTACTACTATTTTATAAAATTTTAATTGGCATAAATTATACTCTGATTTTTCATACACTGTATTACTCCTATTTTGCATCTTAAAACCATCTATTATAAATTTCTTGTGATATATAAAATCAATGAAGTACCGCTGCGCATATACATCATATATCTTGATTGAAATCAATGAAGCATTTTTATTCTTCTTTTTTCCTCTTTCCCTACACAAATTATTAGAGATAGAATCAAAAGTTGAACCACTGATTAAAAGAAAGCAGCACTAAAGCAAAATAAGATAAAATTAATATGAAAAGAGTCTATTTGCAGGGTCCACTTGATTCCATCCTATGAAAAAAGTGGAAATCCCAGCTGAATTACCAAACCATAGTAGGCCGAATGTAACTTTATAATAATTAAATAAAAGGAAAATGATATGCCGACAAAATCATTGTGTTGTTAAGCTAAATTAAATATCACTAGTATTATTAACCTTAAATCGTTCCTCTTTTTCCGGTGGAATTTTAAAATTAAACTCTCTGACTTTTTCTTTTTATTCCAGGAGTATTTAATTTTCTTTGCACATATATTACTACTGTCTTATTACAATTTTACAACTCATATAATACTAGTTAATACAATATGCATTTATATCGCATCGAAAATTAAGAGCATCCACAATAGTGAACGAACAGACAGACGAGTATTTCCCAAATGTATTCCTTCAGTAAACACTAATCCAAATAAATACACACACAAGAAAATAACCATGCTAAACATACACAGTTTACATAATAAATTTAACAAAGTTGGAATACTATTAATTTATTTTGTAACTAGTTGGAATAATATAATTATATAAACCAACCACAAATAATCGTTACCATAAAAATTAAATGGAACTTCAATTCATGTGGATCCAAATCAATATCACATTATGCTTAAAATAAGGTGCAATGTCTCATCAGAAACCTCTCAACACATTCCATCATGCATGTCTATGTTTTTCAAACGCTTCTAATTTTCCATCAATGGAAATAGTCAAGCAAAAATAATTACACATTTATGCATTTGATGCACATTTCACCATTGTTCACTTTATGACTATTTTACAGCTCAGGTTTTGTCGGTGGGCATTTATTTACACGAATTAAATCCAAGTATTCTCTCTTCTTGTTTCAGGTTATTGGTGTAGCATTATATAACTCCCAAAATTCCTCCACTTTATTTTCATCTGCAAAAAAATCAAGCCTTGCGGTGAAGCTGCATTTATTATTACATGCTTTAATTTCTTCACACACACATAGCATTTGTGTGTGTAATTGGTTGGCATAAGGATGTGAAGATGGTGAGTGGTGAGAAAAGTATGAATGCAGAGAAGTTTGATTAGGCATATGCAATTCTAATTCAAGTAAGTATTTGCAGCATCATTTTTTTGCAAGCTATCTAATTCTAAGTTTCTGACACAAATCTTATTTCCAAATTTTTGTCTGCATTTTTATAATTCCCCTCTATTTACTACCCATGTGTAGTGATTTTAGCCAGGCTCAATTTACTTTTCACCATATTGCAAGCATGCACTCTCTCTTTTAGTTTCTTGATTTGTCCTTCTCTGTAATAATTAGAGTCTGGACAATGAGTTGTCTCATTCATGTTCAAGTTGCTTGTTGTTATAGATTTGTTATTTTTATTTTTTTTTTTTTCTAAAGAGAAGTAATTTGGCTTTTCAGATGAATTTCTTGTGTCCCTGATGCAAAAGTTGTTAATTTTCTACAAAAATTAAGATTTTGTGTTTCTGTTGACTGTTTTTGCAGAAAGGGACAGTTATGGCAGGATATATCTATTAGTAATATTTATTTATTTTCAGAATTTCCATTCTTGATTATAGGGAATAGCAATGGATCAAAAACTTGGCTGTGGAGGAGAAAGTCTTCAGAGAAGACCATTCTTGCAAGTTCAGATGAAGTATGTCACACTTTTTTTACTTATTATACAGTTTTGTAGTGTTTTAATCATGAGTAGTACTAAATTTTTGTTCTACACATATAATTTACTTAGGCACAATCTGTTTCGAGTGACAAAGAAGTAGATCTTCAGAATTCATTGAAATTGTTGAATGAGAAGTTGGACTCTGCTGCTGAGGAGTGTTCGGCCAAAGATGAACTTGTGTTGAGCTTCAAAAGAGAGGCTGAACTTGCTGCAGCAGGTATATATATATACATCGAGCAAGCGCGATGATCTTCGTTGTTTTTGGTGTTTGAATAATGTGGTTTGGTTCATGAATCCATCCCACTTCAGACAGGGAAAAGGCGGAGGAAGAGATAGGCCGTCTGAAGCAAGAGCTCGGCGAGGCTCAGCAGCAGAGATCAGCTGCGAACGAGAGACTAGGCGACTTGAACTCGACGTTGAAGAACTGCATGGAGCAGCTGAATCTTGCTCGGCAGGATCAGGAGCAGAGAATGCATGATGCTGTGATGCAGACTTCTGAGGAGTTTGAGAAGTCGCACAAGAAGCTCGAGGAGAAACTGTCTGAGACGAGAAAGCGGCTGGCAAGCCTAACTTCGGAGAATTCTTATCTCAGCAGGGCTCTGATTGTGAAAGAGAAATTGGTTGAGGATCTCAATAGTGTCAAGATTCAGACACAGGCTGAGTTGGAGGCTCTGATGGCAAGATTGGATTCTGTCGAAAAGGAAAATGCTTTTTTGAGGTACGAGTTCCGGAGCGTTGAGAAAGAGCTCGAGCTCAAGAACGAGGAGGTGGGGTATAGCCGCCGTTCTGCTGAAGCTTCCCACAAGCAGCATTTGGAGAATGTCAAGAAAATCAAGAAGTTGGAAATGGAATGCCAGAGATTGCGTGGCTTGACACGTAAACGCCTCTAGTCCGCCTATGTTGGCCCGGGATATCGAGGCTCAGGGAAGAAATCAGATGACTACACGGAGAAAGGCCACATGTGGGGGTTCGCCTATGCAAGACCGCGGTGAGGTATACGGCCTTGACAACACGACCAAGCAGCTCGGGTTCTTGATTGATCAGGTGCAGGATTTGCAGAAAGAGAACACAATTTTCAAGGAGTTTTTGGCCAAGAAAGATGAGGAAATATCACAGCTTAGAAAACTCAAGGACTCGGAGTCTCGTGAGAAGTCTGAACGTAAATTGCTGACGAATACTGCTGAACCGGATGAGATCAGTTCGAAGGCTCTTGCGTTAGTCGCTGAATGTCAAATGATTGGAGCTTCGGAGATGAGCCTAATGGATGATTTTGTTGAGATGGAGAAACTTGCTATAGTTGCTGTCGATGGGTCGTTTGATGCTTCTGATGTGGACTCGAACGCCCTTGCTCTGGTGGTGCGCTGATAACTATAGTGAAACGGGACAAGAACTCAAGGCCAAAGACAAGAAACCTGATGATGATTGGCTACAGAATGTGACTAACATGATCCTGGAGCAGCACAATGCTTCGAAAGAAGCATCGATGAGCTCCTGAAGACATCAGGCTGTCCTCACAGCATCAGACATCCCGAGGAATCCCAGCCGCTTCCCATCACCGGATACATTACATGGAAATCGCCTCCTTCGTCTCCAAGCCCAACAGCGTTGATCCAAGAACCGTGCACTGAGTTAATTCCGCCAGAGATGAACAGATCCATCACCAAATTGATAGAGCTTGTTGGTAACATGAAACCTTCACAAGTAGACGATGACTATGAAATTCATACTTCCCGATGGAAAAGGAGTGATCTAACCGCAGTCTTGCAAGAATTCATTGATAGTAGCAATAAGCTACTAAATGGGAAGATCAGTTTTGAGAAATTCACTGTGGATTTGGTTTACATTCTTGAATGGATCATTAACAGTTGTGTCTCATTTCAAGACGATCCCACCGTGACAGACGAATTCAGGAAGCACCTCGGTGGAGATGGGCCAGGAACGGCCTTGCAGCTCGAATCCGTGCAGAATCTCATGCTTGAAATGAAGAAAATCCATTCAGCATGCAAAGTAGAGATCAAAGGGTTGAAGAATGAGCTGAGTCTCATCAAATCATCGGTTGATGTTAGTAGTCCGGTGCCAGGGAGGCAGGGCAACGACCAGTCACAACGAGGCATTGCAAGCCTGCAGAATGAGATGGAGACACTGAAGGAATCAAAGAGGGTGACCGAGGATCAGCTAGAGAATCTGAAGGTCGCGAATGAAGATCTCGAGACGCAGCTCCCCTTTTACCACAGCCAAGCTACACGAACTTCTCCAGAAGCTAACCTCTGTAGAAGTTGAGCTTGATGATAAAAGCCATTGCTGTCAAGAACTAGAAGGAACCTGCCTCGAGCTTCAACTACAACTCGAAAGGTATCTATCTATCTAGTGTTCCGTTGAATGATCCCAACCTTTAGCATAAGTTTGTAATTTGCTTTGTGGTTTTTGTCATCTACAGCATTGCAAACAATCCATATTCAGAGGAAGGAAGGCAGCTGCAAACTGTAAATTTCTTGAATTCCAACCTTTTTGTGATGGAAAAAACATATCAATTTTACGAAAAAAATGTGTTTCAAAATGGCAGGGGATGGAGATTACTGCAGCAGCATCTGCTAAGCTAGCAGAATGTGAAGAAACCATAGTGAAACTAGGGAAGCAGCTGAAGGCCTTAGACATGAGCGACGGGACAAAGCAAAAGCTGAAGCAGCGGTCGTCTCTGCGCGATCAGATGATGCGTGAGCACAACGGAGAGGCCAGCAACGAGGAGTCCCCAAGACAAAACAGATCATAAGCACGACAGTGGAGAACGTGGTGTCTTCCTGCAACTACAACGCTATCACTTTCCCAGACGGCCAAATTGCAACACCAACAACTTATCTTGGGAATAAGAACGAAGGAAGAAATGTGAAGTCCGGAGCTATAGTCATAGCCCCGAGCAAGAGGAGAGGAGGCGGAGGAATCAGCTTTCTGAGGAAGCTTCCGTTCGGAGGAAGAAAGGTAGCACTAAGAACACCTCCATTTACTATGGTAAATAAACCAGAACGCAATATTTTCTCCATAATTCCGTACATGTAAAAAATGTAGAGTTTCTTCAAGAATGCTATATAAATTACTCTGAGTTTATCAAGATTTATGGCAGAAACATATAGCATCTTATATCACAAAATACTTGAAAAGTTAAATAAATAAAAAATCTTGTCCTTCAAGATTTGAGGGCTGCCTCTGCGGCGGCCTTGAGTTCGAGCAGGGCATCCTGGAAGCAGTTGGCGAGAACTCGGGGTCAGGAATGACATCCTTGGCCACCAAGATTTGCAAGTCCGCGATCCCTGCATAACTCATCATATGCATCGTGATCGCCTGCATGCAGACGTAACGACAAAAAAAAATCAGCTATAAATCGAAACCCGTACTTAAAAGAAACACAGAGCATTACATGAGGTAGGCTGCTGGAAGTGGGCCGGATGTACTTGACCGGGTTCCCGGCCAGTGTGATCTCCTCCTGGGGGCCCCACGACGTTCGAAACAGTGAACGTGGTGTTGCAAAGAAGCCGGGTACTTGAGCATGCTAGCCAACTACAACAATTCATGGAATTAGTACATGCATTCATTCATTTTGATGTTTTTTTTTAAGAAGGGTAGTGATAAAATTGCAAACTCATATATTGCAACTCAAACTATGATCTAGACCGTTAAAAATATCAACAGATGACAAAATAGTAGCAACAGAAAATGTCAACACAATATCAACACAACATCATCAACCCTTGACAATGTGTTGACATTTTTTGCTACTACTATTTTGTCATCTGTTGAGAGAAAGGGTCCAGATCATAGTTTAGAGTTTGTATAATATTTAGAGTTTGATCACATCCCTTTTAAGAAAATAGAAAAAAGTGGTAACTAATGTACCTTTGGACCCAAGAGAGAAATGATGGAGTCCATGAGTTTGTAAGAGAAGGGGGGTTCCAAAGACAGTTTTTCTTGTCGATCATAGCTTTCGATCTCTTGACGAACTCCAGAGGATCTGCCTCGCTTCCGTGGTAATAAACGGGCAACAGAATCACGCCGAACTTGTTGCCCCACCGGCTACCGGGATCACCGCTCATCAGCTGGGAGAGTTCCTATAACAAAATAAAACTAGGATTAAGTAACCGAAAAAAATTATCAATTTTCAATTAGGATTTACTTTACCTGTAATCCTGTGTGGGGTCTGAGATTGACCATGGCAATGCCTGTGATTTGAATACCATTCCTCAGAGCTAGAGAGGAATGCACAAGACAAAAAAGGTGTTAGTAATCATTGATGATATGTTATGTAAAAGGAATCAATGAAGTTACCTTGAGATTCTCTCATGTCAAGGTATCTAGAAAGCCCACTTGATATTATTCCAAAGAGTACATCATTGATGGTCTGCAAACTCAAAAGCTTTTAATATTCCATACCTTCACATTTCATGTCATTTTCTGAGTTTTAAAAGCATTTATTACCAATTTAAAAAAAAATTGAAATAGAACATAATGTTTGAATAAATTTAAAATTTTACCAATTCAATAACAGCGACGCTTATGAAAAGTAGTCTAATAGTACTATATAAAAAAATTTGCTAAGCTAGTAAACTGTAAGCTACACCTATTTTGGATTTTAGAGTGTAAATTAATGCTCTACCAGCCCATTCTAACTTATCATAAAGCAATGTCATGTAAATTTAACATGCGTATCACTCTTGTGTCACTTTCAATTTTTTATACTCTTCTTTTTTCATGGTTTAAGTTGCAATTGTTGTTTAGGATTGATCACACACAATTAGGAAGAGAAATGAGCCAATCCCTTAGGAATATAAAGATGGATATATTGTGCATCTGAATGTACATGAGCCTAAGTTTAGTTTCATACCTACTTTTGCCCTCCATTTTGGTTAATATTGTTACAAAAAATAATGCAATATGAGTAGAAATTAATACTATTACTAAAATATGATGAGATATTTTGTTATAGACATTGCCAAGATAGAAAAATGACACTTTTTGAATAAAAGGATTTTTATTATGACTGACTATGAAACTTACCATATGGAGAAGTCCTTATTCGCGAGAAGAAAAAATATTTTGAATATGTATTTACCAAGAATATCTACTCATCTCATTTCCAAAAAAAAAAAAAAAATTCAAATTCTAAAAGTTTATTAAATTTAGTTAAAAACCTAAAATGGAGAGACTTTCCCCTAGCTACTATATTTAAAAATGACCAGTATTTTGTTTTTAAGTTCGAACATCATAGACATTAACAACAAGATAATTCAATGCCCTTGCCGAAAAAAGTATGTGTGCATGAAGAGTGCAAAGTTTTAACTAGTACAATCTACATCACCATATCTATTACATGCATTGTGAAAATTTAACTCAATTTTCCAATTTTAGCAATTAGGTAATATTTCCTGAAAAATCTCCATCCAAATTAGACCACATATAGTTTATACCCCAATATACTACTGTGTCAGACCAGATTAGCGACGTATCATCTAAACTAAGATTAATAAACACTTCCATTTCTTCCTTATGTAGAAATCCACATGTTATCTTCTACCTATCCATCATTCTTATTTTAAAGTACAATATAACTCAAAATATTGTGATTGTTTACTAAACTATTTAAAAAATATGTATACTACTACTTCCATCCTATAAAAATAGGTATTTTTGAGCTGACATGCTCAATCGGTAAGTAAGAAAGTGATAAAAGGAAAATGGGGCCACCAGAAAGAAATAATAAATAAATAAAATAAAATTTACTAAAACTAAAAATAAAATATGGAACTTACCAAAATGGAAAGAGCGTAAACGAAATTATTTGAACTCACCGAGTCAGTCACGGCTCGCTTCACGATCTTCATATCCTGCAGGAACCGGCCGTGGCGAGGCGCCGGCCAGAGCTCCACCCCGGATCCGCCACTAACAACAGTCCTCCGATCGCTCAGCCACGCCACCCTCAAAACAAACTCCACCACATAAAAAAAAGTAAACCAAAGCAATTTCACAATCTCCCAAAACCCCCACCTCTGGCGCGTCAGCAGCGTTGACGCGGCAGAGGCTCTGCTCCCACCCACTGTTGGCAGCCGCGCTGGATCGTCGGCGCGGCGGCAGGGTCAGGAGCAGGGACAGGAGCGAGACGCCGTCGCCGAGCGCGTGGTGGACGCGGAAGACGACGGCGTTGTGCGCCGCCAGCACGTGTATCTCCCAGAGCGGCTTGTCGGCGGCGAGCGGCGACGAGGAGGCGAGGCCGGCGACGTAGGCGCTGACGGCCTCGTCGTCGTCGGCGCCGGAGAGGCGGGCGCGGAGGACGACGAGGTGGCGGTCGACGTCGACGGCGGTGCGGCGCCAGTGCTCGCGGCCGCGGCGGTCGCGGAGCATGAGGCTGCAGAAGCGGGGGTGCTTGAGCATCAAAGAGTTGGAGATTTCGGATTTGAGAGTGTCGAGGGCGATGGGATTCTCGCCGGCGACGATGCAGGATGACTTCGTCGGAGCTCGGCTGCATGAAGAGACGCCCGGTCGGGGACGGGGCCCGTGGGGGTCCCCGTCATCTTTTTTTCTTTTTTTTTTTTTTGAGAGTAGTTTCTGGAGGGTTTTTTATCTTTTGGGTTTGGTTTTCTATGATTCAAGAGTATCTATTTTTTTTTTATCGGGGAGTTGGTGGAATTTAATTTCAACCATTTTTTTCGTAGGTATGGTATCCAACGTTGGGGTTTTTTTTTTTTTTAGTTTTAGGGTCAAAATTTTTGGGGTGGTCTTTTATTTTTGGGGACCCCACACATGTAATCATTAACAAAATTTAGAAAGAGTAAAATTAATATCATTATCAAACATGGGCTTTTAAGTTTAATTATTTTATTCTAATTTTTTTTTTAATATAGAGCCAAAGCATTAGAAATGACCATGCGAACCAGAGCTACTCTTCTGTAGTCGTAAGTAATTAAAACATGTTTTTTGAAGGAATTTAAAATTTTAATCTTTTAGTTATGTTTGAATTTCAACTAGCCATAAAATTCACTGCCCCAAATTTTTGCCCAGTACATAAACTTAACACTGGCTTGCTATTGTCGGTCGATAAGAGCCAAATATGTCGACAAGTATGTCAGAAAAATTATAAGTAGAGGTAATTTGATGAATTTGTGTTTGTTTTAGGGAAAATTCATTTAAAAATAAAAAGGCAGTTTTAATTAACTTTCACAATCCTAATAAATGAAATAAAAATTTTTAAAAATGTTTCAGCTCCCAGCACAATAAGTTTCAGCTCCAATCCATTAATGGAACACAGTCTTTTCCCCTATTTGGTTTAAGGTAAACAATTAAAATAGTTAACGTGATTTCTAAGAAAATTTCGCCCATCAACTATGATGAATTTGTAAAGCTAATTTGATGTTTGAGTTTGTTTTTTTGTCCCCCAACTCACCCAAAATAAAATCTCCTTGGGAGAAGTTAGGATCAAATGGGACCCCCATGCCCTGAAATTTTACCCTTTATTAGGGGGGCGGGATATACCCCCTAAGTTTTTTCTATTTTTTGAATATTTAAAAAATTTAAAAATTTTGGGAAAACTAACCTTTCATTAAAATTCAAACATTACAATACGAAATTAAAAAAACTACAATTTCTCAACGGGGGCTTTTGGGGCCAAACTTCTTAATCAGTCGGTCTGGAGTATGGTCTTGTTGGTTGCGCATTAGGGGTGGCTGAGAACCACCAGCTTTTCAATCCCGAGGGGGAAGGCCCCGTCGGAGCTAGATCCGGGTTCATCATCCCCCCAAAATTTGGGGACATGGCCACGTTCTTTTTCGCTATCATGTTATGCATGATGATCCCATGCCCCGGGGATGCGCCTTTACCGGCGGGGGACCCTTTCAGTTCCCCCCCGTTAGCACCCAAAACCCCCCCCTCCTTCCGGACCTCTGCCGCAAACAAGCTCTCCTCTCACCAGGGCCTATCTCCAAAAAAAAAGGGGCCCTGGGGATATGCCATCGGCAAAGTTCATATGATGTCGGCCCTTTGGGGTGGCCGAATGGCCCGGACCGCCCCGGGGACGGCAAAAATGGGCGAGGAGGGCCCTTGATGGTTGTTCCCCCGGCACACCAAAGTGGCATCCCGGGACCCGAGGCGGGGGCCGCCCCGGGGATCATCGTCGGTGCGCCCTGTCCCGTAGAAAAGGGCCTCCGGCCGGGGGGTAGTTCTTCCCCGCCGGCATAGCATTCTCCTGCACCCCGGGAAGCCGTGCAGTCTGGCATCCGCAGGGGCTGGGACGGGGGTCGGGCGTCGAAATATGTGTCCCCAAAGCCCCCACAAAATTTTACAAAAGTCTTGAGACATTGGGGCCCTTTTATCCCCGCGGGGGCTTCGAACATACCCCTTTGTTGAAAGGGCGGCGGGGCCTTTTTGACGGCGTAAGTGGGTCGGCCCCGTCTACCTTTTGGAAGTACCATCACCCCCCCAAACGTGTCCATGGGGAAAAAAAGATTCGGCCCTTTAAAAAAACGGGTGAAAAACATTGGGCCCCCCCTTTGGATTCTCGGAAAAAAATTTTAGAAAAACGTTTCTGGCTACGTCGTTGGGGACAACGCCCGGCGTCTTTCGGGCGAGGAGCGCCTCCGCCCCCCTTCCCCGCATTTGTCCGCATTCCCCGTTTATTGGGGGCACGAACAAGGCTCGAGTCAAGGCCCGTCTCCCCCTGATGTCCCAAAATCGTAGCGTCGGGATTCTTTTTTGGTCGATGAGAGAGAATAATTGAAGAGATTTAAAAATTGGAGTGTGTGAAATGGTAGTGAATAGTAGAGTTTAAATAAGAAAAAAAAATTTTAAAAAAATTAAAAAAAAATTTTTAAAGCAGGTCCTTTTGTCCCCATTTCCCCGTACGATGTGACGTTTCCTGCACGTCCGGGGGATCTATCCGCTTGGGCGATTTCTTCGTCCGAAAGGGCCGGGGCGATGCGACGGGGAAAGCATCGTGCCCCTTGGGTCCCTTAAAGCACGAATGATGATGAAACCTTTTAATTTTTACACAAAAAAAATAAAAACTTGCGCAATACAATAACAAGATATTTTTCTTTTTAAAGTTTTGTCCTTGGTGAATTTTTTAGTAATCCTCTACCGGGGGGGTGCGGCTCAAATGAGATAATACGTTGGAAAATCTTCAGGCGTTCCAAATTTTCAAATATTCTTCCTTGATTTGACTTTTTTTAATGGATCATTTTCCTTTTGATACATTTACACTTTGCAAACACCAAGGACCATTTTCAATCCAAGATGAATTTTTGCAATACATTTACACTTCGTGTTTATACATGTCGTGTCTTAAAATAAATATGGACCAAAAAGACAGAATTGGAATGAAAAGAAAATCCAAATATAGTAAGGAGACTCCGGCACTAAATAGTTAGGTTACCAAATTTTTACGTGGAAATTTGAAGATATATGTGTGTAAGAACATGCGGTAATAAATTAGCATCCCTGTTTTATGGTTGGGCAGCAACAGCTAGTTACAACTTTCAACTTTATGAGATAAACCACCACCAAATATCTGATGCAGTCTAATGTATGTTTTAAAAAAGTACCCACCCCTGTCGGACGGCTTCTTTATGTCCATTCACATTAAACAAAACTCCTTTTTTAATAAACCTTTTTTTTTATTTCTTATTTTTTAAAAAATACTTCGTTGTTATTAAAAAAATTATTTTTTTATTGGTCGTTTTTTAAAAATGTCTCCTTGTTTCTTTAGTTGGGGGGCTTTTCGGCGGAGTTTTAGAAATAAGTTGGGTTAAAAAAATGAAAAAGAGAGGGGAAAAAAATGAGAGAATAAAAAAAGAAAAAAAGTAGAGAGAAAAAGTAGAGAGAAAAAGTAAAGAGAAAGAAAAAAAAGAAAAAAAAAAACCAAAATGGAAATGACTCAAATATGAAAAACTTAAAATTTAAAAATGGCCAATAAGAACGGGGGGAGACTTGGGCGCCCCAAAAAGACAAAATAACTCCTTCAAAAGTTTTTTGTCTTTTTCGTTATAAAATAAATTTTTTTTTGAAAATCAAAACATTTCAAAATTACTCTTTTTTCTTTTTTTTTTTTTCTCTCCCCCCTTTTTTTTTATTTTCCCTTTTCCCGCTCACCCGCAAATTTTTTTTAACTTTGGAAAAAACGCTTCATTACTTGGGGGCGGGGGTAATATAAAGAAAAGTAATCAAAAAAAAGTAAAATGTGGATCTTTTTATACAATCTTTTTGGGTTTTTTAATAGAAAGTCTACGAAAAAATAACTAGAATGTAAAACCCCACCATTAATGAAATTTGGGGCTATTTTGGGTGGAAAAAAGAAAAATGAAACTCTTTAAAGGAAAATAAAAAGGGTTTTTCTCTTACTACTACCCCGTTTTTGATATTTGAAATAAAATACCCCATTTGTCCACGAAAAATAGTAGGAGTAATATTTTGCCATTTTGAAATGTGCAAAAAAATAAACCCATTTCTAAAAATAGAATGATTCTCTCTCATGTTTTATCCACTTCTTCTCCCCACTCACATAATTTACCTTTTTTTTTAAGTATCTATCTTATTTTACCTGCTTTTTCTCTTATCTCTATTATTTTTTTTGGCAGAGGAGTACACCAAAATAATCATTTCTCGATGCTGGACAAACCTCACAAAAGCATACAGGAAAATATTTCTGTTGTAGACTTGTACTAGTACTCCACCATATTAGATGTATAGTAGTATAGAATAAATACAATAAAATCACAATTTCACGATACTGAATTGGCCTCGTGGATTATTTTTGTTTAGCTCCACATTATTAGAATTAACCGATCTCCCAAATTTAAATTTCCAGTACATATGCCAGTAAACACGTACTGTATTTATTTATTTTTAACTAGGACACATTATTAAGTAATGATTCTTCATTAATCTGATGACTTCAAGTCCTGAGCTAAAGAGGCTTTACCCGCTAAGGTACACATTAGGCCTTATCAACTAAGAGACACTTATCGAACAGCAGTTCACTAGCTGCACCTTCGTTGATACTATGTCTATGTGGAATGATTCATCGACTCATGCTGGACCATATGAACATTTCCCTACTTAACAAATTAAAAAGTATAATAGCTAAACCCTTGCACCAACCCCACTTTAAATTTCTGCTTCAAATCAAATCCATAGAGAAGAGGATTTCAACGGTACGATTTCTGGAACCTGGCGCGAGCGCCGCGACCGCCGAACTTCTTCGGCTCGCAGCGCCGGGGATCGGCGACGAGGAGCGTCCTGTCGTAGCGGCCGAGGACGTCCTTGATCTCCTTCTTCGACTGCTCGTCGACGTACTTCTGGTAGAAGGCGACGAGCGCCTTGGCGATGGACTGGCGGATGGCGTAGATCTGCGAGGTGTGGCCCCCGCCTCGGACGCGGATGCGCATGTCGACGCCGGCGAAGCGGTGGCGGCCGAGGAGGAGGATCGGCTCGAACGCCTTGTAGCGGAGGATCTCCGGCTCCACGAGCTCGATCGGCTTGCCGTTGATTTTGATGAGGCCGCGGCCGCGCTTGCAGTGAGTGACCGCCACGGCGGTCTTCTTCCGGCCGAAGCATTGCACCAATATCATAGAACTTTAAAAAAATTGGATTTTTCTCATGAACTTTGAAATTGACAAATAATATCGAAAATTTTATCCCGAGTTGTATTTCCACGATAAAAAATTCACAAATAATATCATAATACGGATTTTTTTTGAAATTTCTGACAACAACCTGAGAGTTTCAAGATTTTCAATCATTAAGAATAGTTTTTTTAGAAGCATCTCCAAATTTGTTCTTAATCTATTAATATACTGGAATTTTTCACGATAAAAATAATTATTTGTCGATTTCAAAGTTCGTGGAAAAAACTAAACTTTTTAAAGTTCATAGTATTATGTAATATCTATTTCTTAATTATTCTTATTACATTTTCTTAATTATTCTTATTACATTTCCTTATAATTTGAGCCAAGTCAACTCATAACAATTATTTATGCACTGAATTTGATTTGCAAAATTCATTTCCTTCCGGCGGTCTCTCATCAAGACTTTTGGGTAATTGGGTTGGAATAACACGACAAGGGGCAATGTGGAAGGATTATTTGAGAAAGAAAAATATTTTGGAGACATAATGAGATTGCCATAATAGTAATTTCAAATTATATTTTATTGTTGATTAAATTTATACAAAGTATATACACCTTGACCTTGTTGCCCCTTCCTCATATATGTATCGATTGTTTGCATATGCAAGTATTAAATATGATATTGGATAAGGAAAGCTTGATTAGGAAAAATATATATGGAAGATATGAATATGCAAAGTCAAGACAGATAAATAAATTAATCAAACTCTGCCTATATTCTATCCCTCAAGAGTAAAATCTTCCCTTTTCTAAGATATTAAAATTCTTAGTATAATTTATTATACTATGCAACAATAAAAAATTGATATATGATAGGTATAATAATAGTTTTAATTTTATTAATTATTTAATTTCCAAAATATAAATTTCATTATGTTGAAGCTCAATTAAAACAATAATCATAGGTTTTTGCTCATCTATTTAGTATTTCAATTCTTCAAAATATATGGTAAATATTTTCTTTTTTGTTTTAAATTTTAGAATTCCTATCTCAATTCACTCGACGTGAACAAATTAAATTTGATATAAGATAAGTATTCCCTCCGCCCCGATTAAGAGTTACATTTTTCCATTTCGATCCGTCTCTAATTAAGATTTTCACACTTCAATTTTACCATAAATGGCAATAGGTTTCACATTCCATAACTCCTTCACTCCATTTTATTATAAAACCAATATAAAAAAGTGGGTCCCACATTCCACTAACTTTTCAACTAACTTTTCTTTATATTTCTTAAAACCCCTATCCCGTTAAATGTGACTCCTAATCGGGGAGGAGTACTATATTAATCTTGATTGATTCTACGGCTTTGATTTTAAGAAATTTATTATTTTAATTTTAATTATTTGTTTTTTAAAAAAATTAATTTTAAATTCTTTTTTTAACATTACAATTAAACATCGATCAAAATAATAATCACGTATTCTTATTTCAACTATTTAATATTTTAAAAAATTAAAATTTTATAGTATATGATATATTATTACTAATTGTGTTTACGGCTTAATTTATTTTAATATTTTCATCATTTTGGTTTTAATTCTTTACTATCCAAAATATTAATTTCTTCAAATTCTTAATTTTTGTAAGATTACATCGAACTTCAATTAAAAAAATAATCACATGTTTTTTTCTCATTCTATTTATTATTTTAAAGCTATATACTTAATACATTTTTCTTTTTATTTTTATAATATTAGAGTCTTTAGCCCAATTCACTGTAACATGCAATAAATAAAATTTGATATATAAATATAATGTATATTAATACTATCTAAGTTTATGATTTTAATTTTAAGATTTCACAGCTTTATTTTTTTTATTTTTTTAAATATTATTTTATGTAAATTCATAGTTTTGTTAATGTTACATACGATAAAAAAAATATTTGCATATTCTTAAGTTATTTATTTAATCATTTATTTGCTTCCTTATAAAGTAAATATTAGTGTTCTTAGCTTACTTGACAATAACATGCAATAAATTATAATTCGATACTATAAGATATATCAATACTAATTATGTTTAGGTTTTTTATTTTAATTATTTACTTTAAAAATATTAATTTCTTCAAATTTTTCATTTGTATAACGTTAAGTTGAATCCCAATAAAAAAATTAATCACGTATTTTCACTCATCAATATAATATTTTAAAACTATATAGATAAGATCTTTTCTTTTTCTTTCTAAAATGTTAGAGTTATTATCTTAGTTTGCTATAACATTCAACAAATTAAAATTTGATACAATATATGATATATTAATATTAATTGAGTTTATCATTTTAATTTTAAATATTTCTTAATTTTGATTTTGGCTTTACTTTCAACATACTAATTTGTTTAAATTCTTAATATTTAAAATATTACGTATAAAGTTGAAATAATATTTTATAAGTTTTGGAAGAAAGTTGCAAAAAAGAACTCTACTATTATATTTATTATTTGCAATATGAGTATATTTTAATTTTATTATTTAAATTCAAATCGTGATAAAGTTTTAATCATATTATAACATGATTATCATTTTCATGTTTTTATCTTGTAGTATCATTTTAGCCTTTTAGGTCATTATCGTATACTGTCAAACTAACTGAGTTTACAAATTTTGATTTTAAAAATTCCATGATTTTAATTTTCGTTCTTTACGTTTCAAATTTTTTATTTCTTTAAGTTCTTAAATTTTAGAAAGTTACAGTCGAACCTTGATAAAAAAATAATCACATATTCTTAATTCACCTATTTAATATTTGAATTTATATAGTTCACATTTTTTCTTTTTATTTAAATATAGTTCTTAGCTCAATTCACAATTAACATACAACAAATTAAAATCTGATAATAAGGTATATTATTAATAATTGAATTTACAATTATAATTTTAATAGTATAAATTTTTATTTTAATTCTTCACTTTCTAAAATTTTAATTTATTAATATATTTTTAAAAATTTAGAACTTAAGGCGAAAGCATGTACAAATTTTTGGATAATACAAATAAATTTATAAGGAAAAAATAGAAATGATACGAAAATTATGGAATAACTATTAAATTTACATAATATTGTATAATCCACAAACAAACCAGCTAAATCTAAAGACTATTACATCACAAAACAAACAACTAAAATCATGGAATAGCCTTAATTTGACATCTCTTTCCAAAGAAGCGTATAAAATTAATATTAGGGCATATTAGTCAAAATAATAAATATGATTAGGGAAAAAAAATATAAGGGTAATATGGCATGAGATATTATATCTCTAAATCACTGCCCATCCGAGATATAGGTTTCAGTGTAATGTATCTAGATAAAATAATGGTAAGTTAATTGGGTTGTTTTTTTGTCACATTGCACTAATGACATGTTGGTGACTAGTACATAATTACACTGCATATTAAACTTACTTAAATCAATAGATATATAAAGTGCATTTGTTCAAAGAGCTTTAACCGTCCACATGTTTTCATATTAGTGCCATATTTTTGTCTTTATACATTTAACAATTAACACGTACGCAACAACGAAATACTAATACAGATAAGCATCATCCATCTTGCATTAAAAAAATATCAATCAACATTACATATTTCGAGGGACATCATATAATAACAAAATTAGATTTGTTCATGATCCACAACAAATCCAACTTTTTAGTTTAGTTAAAAGCAAAACACAGTGAAAAAAGCAGAACAGCGATCAGCTGAGACGGCGGCACAGGGTAATCCCATCGCCCACAGGCAGTTGGCATATCTCGATCCTCGGATCAGCCGCGAGCGCCTTGTTGAGCTCCAGCACGAAGTCCCGGTAGTACCTAACGTACTTTCTCAGAGGCGCATCCGGTGGCGCCACCACGGACCCGTTCCACAGGGTGTTGTCGTAGCCGATCACACCCCCTACTTTGACCAAGTCAATCAGCCTCTTGTGGTAGTTTAGGTAGTTGTCCTTGTCAGCATCCACAAATATGAAATCATATGTACCATGATACTTCCCCTGTCCATTTCAACATTCTCTAAATTAGTACCATAAATATAATAAGTTTGGTTGTGGTTAGGTTTGTCACGCAGTGTAAATCAAGAATTCTTACCTCTGCAACCATTTGATCAAGAACAGGCAAAGCAGGGCCTTCTTTGAATTCAATTTTGTGTGCAACTCCAGCTTTCTCAATTACTGGGAGGCCCAATTCGTAATTCTCCTTGTTGATGTCCATTGCCAGTATCTGCACCCGAAAATTTCACTTATGAATAAAAAACTTAATATAAATGAGACTCGAACATTTGACCTATTGGTTGCTAACCATGTACCTTGCCGTCGTCGGGAAGGGCGAGGGCAGTAGCTAGGAGAGAGTAGCCGGTGTAGACTCCAATCTCCATGGTGTTTTTGGCATTGATCAGCTTCAAAAGCATGTTCAAGAACTGCCCCTCATCCGCAGATGTGGTCATTATATTCCTATATCAATTCACAACATTTTAAATACTACTACTGTATCATCTAAAACTTAAATAAAAGGATTAGTGATAATCTTGTAGTTAACTAACCATGGATGATTGGCAGTGATTTCTCTGAGCTCTTTCATGGGCTCCGGCTCTCTTGGATACACACTTGTTTCAAGAATATACTGCAAAACCAATTATTTTTGTCAAATAAAAGAAAATAGTTCATTTAAAAAAAGGAAAAAGAAATAGTAATCGATTAACTTGGGATGGAGAGAATATTTTCGTACCTGGTAAAGGTCATCGCTTTGCAAAAGGCTCTTGTGGCCAACCTCCTGATGGCGGCCGGCTTGGTTTTCTGTTGCAACAGCGGTTTGAGCCATCTTTCTCTTTTTCTCTCTTGTTGTTGTGGGAAAGGTGTTGCTGATTTTGAAGGTGGGAAATGGAGGATGATTTATAGTGAGTAATCCGGTCCGGTTTGGGTTGTTTGAGGTGGGGTGGGTGGGCCGGGTCCGGGGTTGGTGAGCGATGGAAAAAGAGTGGGTTTGTGGGGCCCAACTGCAGTTGTTGGGTGGGGTCCATTGGGGATGGCGTCACGCTGACGGCAGCTTTTCTAATCTAGTGCTTGTGGTGCATTAGGTGGGGCTACACGTGGCGAGATGAGCGGTGGGGATTTTTTTGAGTGAGTTTGTAAATTGTCTTTCAATTTTGGGTGGTGGTTTGGTGTGGTGGTTGCTTTGAAATGTATGCAACTTGACTGCTTGAGTTTTGAGATTTAGTCAGTTTTGGTTCAACTATATATTCATTGTAATTTTTTTTCTTTTTTTATATTACAAAGTATAGTTGATTTAGTTTTGTGAAAAATGATGTTTTTTATTTATTTATTGGAACTGCTGATTTGAAAAGATGATGTTTAAAAGTAGTTAATTTAAAAGCGAATTTAATCTAGTCAATTTATCAGAACGATAGACAACATCATTCTAGAGTGAGACGATGAGACTAAACGAGACTCTGACACAATTGTTGTGGTATCATTTCGTCAATGAATCCTCTTTCTCAGACGTTAATAGTTGACCTCGTCGAAGTGTAATACAAATCATATCAGCTCCTAACCGCTCATCGATAGCACATATCCATGATATGTTACGCCGAACAAATGGACTGGAACAATAAAAACGCAAAATCCATAACTAATACACACAACAAGAAGACAGAATTAAAAATACACAAATGATGGATTATAAAAAATAACAACACCCACCAAACGATAACCAAAAACTGTGACACCTAACCGTTCTTTGGCATATAAATGCAATGTATGTTACCCTAGGCAACCATTACTAGGGAATTTTAAAAGAAAATTAGAGTTAGCTAATTTAATACTCCTCATTATTCTTTATGCAGTGCTATGTATGTAAGGATTAAAGATGGATAGCTACACCATTTTAGGTGGTTTTGTTACCTCTGTATATAGTCATGACACTTTGTCTATTTTATAAAGTTGACATATTCCAGTCTTATAAATAATTGAAAACATAAGTATAAAACAATAAATATAAATATGTCTACCGATGCGATTTCAATTAATAATTTGAACAAGTTTTTGAAAGGTGAATAGAGAATAAAACAGTTGAGCTATTTCTACAACCTATATAGCTTTTTAAGTGATTCACTAACATTTTAATTAAAATATAAAAATAGTAAAAAGTAGTTGAAATTAATCCTTATTGGCCGGCTTTATCATTATTCATGGGGAGTATTATTCTTTTAAGTCCATTATAAGGTCGATAAATATTGAATAAAATCCGATTGGTCATCATCATCCACCAACTCCATGGACGACTTTCCCATAATGATAGACTATTCATTCATTCATTTATGTATTATCCTCGATCCGTCCTAAAAAAACATACACTTTGGATTCGACGCAAGTTTTAATGTAAAATTGATAAAGTAGAAAAGAGATAGAGAGAAAAAATAATTAAATCATTGTTGGTAGGGAATGAGTCCCACCTCATTAGAAAAAATATCTAAAATTAGAAAATGTATATTCTTGTGGATCAGACTAAATAGAAAGAGTGCATATTCTTATGGAATGTAGGGAGTATTATACTATAAGCTTAAACTTTTTTTTATCTATCTCTTTGGTTTTATTAACTGAAAATGGGAGATGCTAATTATATACACAAAATTTGTTAAACTATCGTCACTTTTACATGTTACCCACCCTTGTTTAGTGTTTAGACTCAATATGTACATGTTTATTTACATTTATGACTTATAGCATATACAAAGTATATATACTAGTACTAGTTGGCTTTATTACTAATCAGACCCAAAGGTTGGTAATACTATTATAATTCCGAAATAGATATATATTCATGTTTTCTCACTCACACGGTTTTGTATCTCCATAATAGACCATCGACAAAGTCAACTTTGTAAATTCAATGGAAATTGATTTGACACAACGACTATCTCTATTTATTGGTTTTATCAAATAAAAACAACAATAATTTTTAATTAGTACACCAACTGCCATTTACTCTTATAAAATACTCCTATCAAATTTAGCCCATCTAAAAGAAGAAAAAAATGAAAAAACAAAAAACAAAAAACAAAATATGAGAGTCAAAGTATATAAGTTTGCCCAGTTCAACATGCCAACAATCAATTTCTAACAACCATGTCACAAAATACTTGTGCAGATTCAATAAAAGCAAAACAGACATGTCTAATTTTGTAGAATCTTTCCTCTACCATAATCCAAACAAATGTTGATGAAAATACACCACATTTCTATTTAATAAGCAAAGTCTTGGACAAAAAATGAAATGACCATCCATACATGCATATAAATGAGGAGACAGCCATTGCATCCGTTTCTATATATTACAGCATACAAACGATGCAACAAATAAGAGAATTTTGAATTTTCCAATTTAAATCGATAGCTTATAGTTATCATAAAGACAGATAGCACAAATTCATTGTCCAGATAAACAATTTGCAAGAAAAGGAAGTGATTTGTCGGTTCTGATTCACCATCTCTTCAATATACAGGCAGCATAGCTCAAAGATGCTAATGGGACACTCATTTAAGAAATAAATATCACTACATAAAGTGATACATTGTGTATGGCATGCAAATTATATAAATTATTTTTTACATTCATTCTGAATTATAGATTTTTGGTCGTTTTACTCTTTTTTTTTAAAAATAAAGATTATATTAAAGTAGACCCAAATTTGAGATATTTGGCGTGGAACGTTATAAAGATATAATTGTAAAAGTGCATTTGGCACGTGATAATTCATATAGAGATGAAATTTTTTGAATAAAAATATCATTTTTGTTCATAGAATTTCATCCCCAGATAAGTTATCTACCATTTTTTTTGATAAACCAAAATCTCAAACCACAAAAGTGGTGAGAGGGAGTACAAGAAAGAAACAATCCAACAACTACAACAAGAGAAGCACAAACATAAACAAAAACGACATGACAACACCCAAAGAGCTGGCAAGAAGAAAAGACAACAAGAGACAAGGCCAGAGGATAAAAAGCCAAACACTAACAGGTAACACCAAAGCAGCTAGTGTTCAGGGACCGCTCGAAATCACAGCAGGCACCAAACGGGAGAAGAAACAAGCACTTCCCCAACAAGTCATCTTCTACGTGGGCTCGTTCCCCTTTCCCACCTTTTGATATCCTCAAAGTTTTCCATAACATGTCCCGGTGAAAATGGAAACTCCGAGCACCATCCTCTCATCCAAGATCCAAGGCGCCAAAAAATAATTTTTTCTCAAAATCCCAGTTAGGCTTGAACTTTTGGAAAATGATCTTATTCTTGATATTCCATATTAATCAAGAAATAACATAGAACAAGGAAATCCAAATTTGTTTTTCAACCTTACTAAGAGGAATGCCAAGCCATGACATGAGGCAAGCTCCTGACTAGGGAGACACATGGAGATATTCCACCGAGCACTGCAATAGTACCAGAAGTTGCTTGAGATCCAGTAGCTGAAAAAGAGATGTTCAATCTATCAAACATGCGCCAAGTAAAAGGATATATTAGCATAGGACTGTGTTGCATTGAGACTACGCCCTTAATACATAAATAAGACAAAATCTCATCCATTGGATTAAAAAATAAAGAATAAAACTGGTCTTGAACATATATCCATTTAATGATTTTGGTCATATACTTTATCTTTTGAATTTTTGCATCCTGAACATTTCAACTCGGATCACAATTGGTCATATACTAACAATTCCGTTTAAAAATCGACGGAATTATTAGTGTAGGACCAATTATGATCCGAATTGAAATGTTCAGGATGCAAAAATTCAAAACATAAAGTATATGACCAAAATCGTAAAATGAGCATATGTTCAGGACCAGTTTTGGCCTTTACTCAAAAATAAATTATTTAGATTACATAAAAAACGCCTTTCATTATAACTTTATCGGAATATCATTATAGGAGAAAATCTGTCCAATTATACCTAGGGGTGGGTCGATATGATATATCGTATCGATAACGTTTATCGTGTATCGTATCGAAAATATCGATATGAAAGAATTTCATATCGTTATCGTATCGAAAGTTTCGATATAAAAAAATTCCATATCGTTATCGTATCGATATTTCGATATATCGTATCGAAATTCGATATATATCGAAAATTTCGATATGTATCGATATATATCGAAAATAAAATATCGATATATATCGAAAATATCGATATATCAAAAATTTTCGATATATATCGTATTTTCGATATAAAACGATATATCGCGATAAAAGAATATTCATATCGTTATCGTATCGAAAACTTACGATACGATATCGTATCGTATCGAAAATTACGATATATATCGAAAATTCGATAATTTTTCGATATTTTTCAATACGATACGAGCGATATATCATTTTTTCGATATTTTTCCCCAGCCCTAATTATACCAACTAGTATCACCCACGTGCGATGCACGATCCATTTTTTTTATTTAAACTTATTTTATACTGTAAAATAATTTTACAAATTCATAAAAATATCATTGTATGAAATCTGAAATCATAAATATATAGAATAAAAAACAATTATTAAAAAATATAAAATCAGATAAAGAAAAAAAATAACACATATACTGAATGAGAAACAATATTATTTCAAGTTCTAAAATCACAAATTTATACGATAGCAATTTACTACCAATAACTTAAACATGAAATACAGTTGATAACAATGAAGCAAAAACTAATTATAAAGACAAACATCTTACGACAGAAACCCAACGTTTTCACAAACAGTGAGAGAATCAAAAAGTGCTGCACTTTGAAAAACATGTTACATTAGACAGTAGATTCAAGAACTGTCTAGATTAGAATCACTGAAATAATTGAGGAGGTGCAAACAATGTTGTCTCACCAAGCCAATTCTTAGGCCAGATAGTTCCTCATCTGTAACGCCCTAGAATTTCGTTCCTTTCTTTCGAGATAAATCGGATTTATTAGCCTATCTAATTTCGTTTAGAAGTGGTGTAATCGTACTTCCCTCGATGTATTTTCGACTTTGGAGTAATTTAAGTATCTTCGTTGGAGGAAATAAAATGCAAGGAAAATTTAAGTTTCAAGAATAAAAGTGGAGAAAATACTTTTATTAGAGAAATGTGGATACACCGTGAAGAAATAGAAATACATGGATGATGGAAATAGTACATGCCTGCAAGTGTGATAAAATCAACATGCACCTATTCTACACTATCTATCCTACTTCTTAATTCTCAAGTTTGGAAGCAAACTAAATTGGGGATAGAACCAAATGAGCTCAAGAGGAGCATCTTCTTTCTTTCCCTCTCATTCTTATTCTCGATTTTGCTCCCCTCCACAAGCTCCAAGAATGCCTCCGTGTACCTACAAAGTTTACACCAAATTGGGGGTTAAAAAGTTACACACAAGTAAAGAGGGAGGGAAACACAAGCTAAATAAGAGATGGAGCAAGTAGGTGAATAGTGCAGCTAGAAGAGCTACAAGATAGAGCATGAGGTAAGCCAATTTTTGTCACCACTTCATCTAACATCAAAAGAGATTCAAGACAAAGAAGGCATAGGAGAAAGAGCTCCTACACAAGCCCAAAGTAGAAGATGAGTCAAACTCTCATCTCCCCGTCGATCAAGGCCGAGAAATCAGCCAAGAAGATCAGCCACAATCACCAAAACGGCAAGAATCTCACAATCATCAAGCTCGAAAGAGAAAGAGCTAGCAACCCCAAAATAGGAGCCTTTGCTTCCAAGTCTCAAACATAGATTCCAATAGCTTAGCACTATATAGGAGCCATCTCCCTTCACCTCCGCCACCCCACTACTCGGCACCGCCAACCACACAAGACACCAAGCGCGGGGCGGCGAAGAGGAGAGGAAGGAGTGGCGAGCGGCGAGGGCGAAAACCGCCACCACCGATACAAGTTCAGCAAGTGAGGTAAACAACCTCAACACCAACACTCTTCGCATCATGTAGAACAACAAGTAGATAGCACAAGAACTTAGAATTTCCATAAGATTCTCACAACCAAGTATGGAACAATAGCAGAAACCTCAAGATCTCCCACGTAAGCATGTGTAAGAATAGAGACTCAATACAGTAAGCTAAGTGCCCCAATTGAAAAAAAATAAGAACTTTAATACTATAGCCAAAGACCAATTCCAGTGAGCACTCAAAAAGGATGGATCATGGAATTTAAATACTCCAACAAGAACATAGAAATACCATCAATCTCCAATCTACTAGAATTTAAGGAAATTGAGTAAAGGAGAAAATGGGAGGTGACTTAGCTTAGGCGGAGGGGCTGCCGGGCTTAAGAATTGGGCCAAGGAATTTCTATTGATTTGGGCCACTTGAGTTGTTATAATTAAGTGAGTGCAGTGGGCTTTGGGCCAAAATTTAAATTATGAGAAGTTGGATGGAATTAATTTAAGGACTTGAGTTGGAGCTCAATTAATTAATTTTCGAACAATTTGCTAAGTTTTCAAAGATAGAAAATATCGAGTTGGAGCCCGAAAGTTGATAAGTTAAATTCCGAATAATTTATGTAGATTCCGGGAAAATAAAGTAGTAGAGTGGGAGACGCGAAAGCCGACCGGCGTCGCCCCGCGACGCCATGGGCGGCCTTAAGAAAATTCAAAGAAAAGATTTAAGAAAGGATTTTCCAAGAATCCATATTAAATGCTCAAGTATAATGGAACTTCTCCGAATTTAGTTAAAGTGGACAAATAAATCCTACAACTTAACAAAGCCCGAGAAAGGACCAGAGAATCTATGAGACAAGACTAAGGATATAGGTGCTATGCCATAGGGTACATGCATTCTTTCTAAGGAGAAATAGTTCAAGTACTAATTAGCGTGTCACACTATTTATATTCAAAGGATAAAATGCTCAAAGGGCAAGTGAGGTCAAAGCGGATAATTGAATTGAAGAATAAGCATACCAGGTGGGCTTTCTTTATCCAGTACACTAGTGTGGATATAAAGCAAGTACATTTGAAGTTATGAAAAATCATCTTTTCTCAAAATGGAGCAATGTTTCTTTTCAAAATTATTGTCATGCCATAAATGTTTTTTTTGATAAATGAGATTGAATGTCATGGAATTGAATGTCATGGAATGGAATGGATTTATGAACGGAATGGATTCACGAATGGAATGGATTCACGAATGGAATGGATTTATAGATGGAATGGATTCACGAACGGAAATGGATTCACGAATGGAATGGATTCACGAATGGAATGGATTTATGAATGAATGGAATGGATTTATGAATGAATGATGAATGATGAAAGAACCTAGTCTGTAGTCGAACTTTTAGCTCACAAAAAAACTTAGTAAGCTCGGGCCTTTTAAGAAAAAAAACCTCGTGTGTTACTGTGATGGATTGACAACTATATAATGTATGTTTTGTTTTCGGCACGTGTCCACTGAGTACTCCTGTACTCAGCCCTGCATGTATTTATAAATGTGCAGGTTGAACGTCAAAAGGATGGAGTGATGATCGAAGTCGATGTTATCAAGTTGATCTCTCACGATTCGTGTCTTCATACACGAAGCCGTTTAGTAAGGACTTATTCCGCTGCTCTTTTGTGAAGTGAGAATTGTAGAATCTCACCATCAACTCCGATTCATTTGAGGAGATGTTCATTCTGTTTTCAAGACCATGTAATGAAATACTTGGCTTCTTTGATATAAATTGACTTGGTCTTTGTGCAAATTCTCAAGTTCTAGCCCTTTTCTTTCCCCGCTTCTTTAATCCCTCTTATTAGTCGCGGTTTACCCGCTTTCGCTATCCTTAGCAAAATGCGGTCGTGACATCATCACTGATCAACCCGTGTCGTCTTCTCCCGCAAATCAATACCTCACCCTAGTTGTTCATAATTAATGAGAGACCACAAGAAGACATTCAATCCCAATCTAAATTAGCTTCTATCAATAATAATAATATCAGTACAAAGTACAACATAATACCAAATGGAAGGAACGAACTTGGAAGAATCAAGATTACCTTGTCTGGAGCAAGAAGCCCGGCCATAATCTTCAAGATTGTTGACTTGTACATCCACATGCATATTTAAATTGATCTCTTCATAATTTGACGACTACATAAATCTCAAAATTAATAGGTTAATGGGTAAGTGGCAATGAATGTCATTAGTGGGTAGCTAATCATGAAAAAAATAGAGTCATAGTATTAATATTTCATTTAGGTTACACAATATTTAAATTTAATAATATAATAAATATATTAAAAAATTCTTTTTATATTATTAGTGGCATTCAGGTAATTATTCCCAAAACTCCCCTTTTATATATTTATAGATTATACTATTAATCACCCGATAATTAAGTGTGGTTATCATCAACTACATATCATTGACACTATATATTACATGGAGTAGTATTTTAAAATAAACATTTACACAAATTGAATACGGATATAATTTAGTACTCCCTCCATCCCATTTTAGGAGTCTCAGTTGAGTTCGGGACAGATTTTAAAAAATGTAAAGGACATTTGGTGAAAAAAAATAGTGGGATGAGTGTCCTACTTTTTTATATTAGATTTATAATAAAATGTGAGTGGAAAAATGTTATTGGAATGTGGGGCCTAATACCACTTATAGAATATTCCAATCGGGACTCCTAAAGTGGGATACCCAAAAATAGTAAATCGGAACTCCTAAAGTGGGACGGAAAAAGTATAAAATTGGATGTACATCGCCACACCGACATAACATATATTGCAGGAATCGCACCAAATCTCGCGAAAATAAAAATCAACAAATTCAAAAATATACTTTAGCATAGAGATAATATTCTGAATGTAAGAAAACATAACATTGAATTTACGTTAGCACAAGGCAGTTATATTAGGGCATCCATAATAGGGCGGCTATAGCCCGCCCTAAGCCTCGCCCTATGCACCGCCACATCAGCATTTTATTCTTCACCCCTTCCACCTGTAATGGGGCGGACTATAGCCCGCCCTAAGCATTTTACTTCTATTTTGTATTTATATAATTTATGCAAATACATCAAGCAAAATAAATAAATAAAAGTAACACAATTAGGACAAATCCTACATTTACTTAATTAAAAAAAGTTACAAAATAAGAAATTTTAAAAAAAGTGCACTACATATAAAAAAAGGAGGCTAGTCTAGAGTAGTCCCAACTTGCGGCTGAGGCCATCGATCATCCGCTGGATGCCTTCGATTTGAGCCGGGTTGGTCGCCTGCATGAGGGCGTTGTGCGCGTCCAACAACGTCCTATAGTCGGAGGAGGCCACCAAATCCGTGTAGGCATGTACCGCAGCCGTGGTCGCACTCGGGGTCGGGCTCGGGGCCTGCTCAGGCGGCGCGGCGGACGAGGATGTCACCTTGCCCTTTCCCTTGGCAGCCTTGATGCCGGGGGGACATCGGTGTGCCGGAACTCTTATCCTCGAACACCGGATTGTTGAGGTCCATTGGAGATGCGCCGCTTTCGCTGCTTGTATAATCACCGAAGGTGTGCTTCGACGCCCTCTTCTTCGCCGCCGTCGATTCAGGCAGCATACCTCCAACGAACTTCTGCTTCTCCTTCAAGAGCGCCCAGGACTGGTAGTGCTTGAAATTGCCGTACAATGACGTGTACAACTGGATTGCTTTGCCTCGCACATCTGCGAGACTCTCGCCGCTGGCATGTTCCCTCCCGCACTTGTCGTACTCCCCCGCGAACAAATTGACCTGCTTCTTTATTTGGTTCTAGTGCTTGCGGAGCGGCTCCCGTTGGCGCTTGTAGGCGGTCGGCGGCTTGGCCACGTTGTATTTTTCGGCGATGCGCTCCCAATACGCAGTAACCTTCTGGTTGTTGGCGAACACCGGATCCTCTGAAATTTAATCCAACACCTCGTCAAGACGATGGATTCTTCCGGCTGGTAGTTCGTCCTACCCGGGGCAAACTCTTCATTCACCGTCGTAAGCGGCAATTTCTTTGCCTTGGGCCGCCTCTTCATGGTCGCGGAGCCCGAGGCATCGGCGTCGGCGGCGGCGGAGGGAGCAGCGTCGGCGGAGGCGCGGCCGCGAGATGGGGCCGGTGTGCGGATGGGAGAAGGCTCCATGTCGGATATCCCGTATGAGTCCGTGCTGAAATCAAGATCGTACTGCGTGTTGGTTTCGAATGGCTGGTATTCATCGGGTTCTGTACCCGGCCATCTGCACCACCAAACATCGGACTATTCAGACTTGGGTAATCTCCGGAATTCATTTTGTTTGAAATGTAGAAATTGTAGTGTGAATTTGAGAGTGAAAGAAGTGAAAAATAAAGTGAAAAGTGAGAGGTATATATAAGTTTTGAAAATTGATTAAAATTAAAAAAAAAAAAAACTGAAAATGCGTGTGCATCGTCTGCGATGTTACAGTGGTGGACGATGCGACAGACGATGCTCCATCGTCCGCGCTTCGTCTGCGGACGATCGATTAGGCGCTGACGATGGTTAAACCATCGTCCGCCCCATTGTGGATGACCTTAACCCTAGTACTCCCTCCGTCCCCGATTAAGAGTTAAATTTTGACCGGGTACGAGTTTTATGAAATGTAAAGAAAAGTTTGTTGAAAAAGTTAGTGGAATATGAGACCCGTTTTTTTTATATTAGTTTTATAATAAAATGTGAGTGAATTGAGTTAGTGGAATGTGTGACCTACTTACTATTTATGATAAAATTGAAGTGTGACTCTTAATTGAGGACATACCAAAATGGAAAAGTGTGACTGTTAATTGGGGACGGAGGGAGTAACATTTAAGGGTAGTTGTGAGTTGTCATTACTCATTACTGTCATCAACACAAAATTAAATTAACATCATCATAACATTGAATTAACAGTAGCACAACCTTACATTTACTTGAGCATAATGCAAGTACACGCATATATTTACATAATTACATACCGAGTATTTCATTTTTTTTATGTGAACATGTTGCGGAATTAGAATTTCATTAGAATCTCATAAAATCATCTTTTATTTAATATACTAGTATATGATTTGCGAAATTAATTAAATTGAGAGGATTAGATGAAATTTAAAATTTTGTAGTGTTTAAGTGGGGTCAATTGTCTCACTGAAAAAGAAGTATGCAATTACAAATTCAAAAAAACACTTGCACGTAGCCTTGAATGCATGTACAACGCATATTGAATTAATTCACACTGCATTAATTGAAAAAACTATCCTTGTAAATTATACACGCACATGTATTTCAGAAAATATTTTTCCTTTTTCAGGGACAATATTTACTTACTAATGAGAATATTGCCATTTAAATAATACTTAATACTAATTTGTAGTTGATTTTTTTTTTATCAATTTTATAACTTTAAAAAATACTGAATTAAATCATGAATTGTGTACATTTGTACAATAATCCCATGCGATTAAAATTTCAATAAAATTTGTGATAGAAATCATAAATTTTAACTTCTAAACAAATTTAACATTATTCTACAATATTATGGTCGGTTCGTAGATGATTATCATATCATAAAGATATAATGTGAAAAGTTCAAGTGACAACAAATTTCATTACAAGAATTCTAATCATATAAAAAATTGTGAAAATTGTAAGATTTAATTCCCAACTTTGAAAATTATACTACTAATTTAAAATCACCATAAAATAAAATTTACCTTAAAATCACCATAAAATTTATTCAATTGACTCTGTGTATAATTGGATTCTTACCTTTATCAAGACGGCAGTCAGAAAACTGTCCCATAGTCAAATCTATGAATTACCAAAAACATCCCTTCGAATTTCAGTATCTGCAAAAAAAGTTCATCTCTCCCTCTCTCTCTCTAAACAATCCACATTCTCTTTCAACCATAAAAACAATGGAGATGTTCAATTTCCCTTACATGTGAAACCATCTCTAATGCAAGCAGCAAAAAAAGGTTAAATCTTTGTAGTTTTTCCCCTAATTCTATTGGGTTGTAAGTTTTAACAAATTGAAATAAAACTGCCCTTTACTATCTACCTACTGCCTCTCACCGCAAATTCAACCCACATAAAAAGAAAACCCATTTACTCAATCGCCGTCATCGCTGGATCATCTCTCTCTTCTCTCAGGTTTTTTTCTCAAACCCATCTACTTAGTTGTGATTATTTTCAGTTTGTTTTGATATTTGAGGAAGTGAGTTTGTTCATTAGTTTTTGTTTAATTTTATCTTAGATTGTTCAAGATTGAATTTTT
The DNA here is from genome assembly GCF_023119035.1 of Salvia hispanica. Taxonomy (NCBI): domain Eukaryota; kingdom Viridiplantae; phylum Streptophyta; class Magnoliopsida; order Lamiales; family Lamiaceae; genus Salvia; species Salvia hispanica. The sequence goes on from NC_062968.1 coordinate 19,430,254, forward strand.
ATTTCGGAACTTCACAAGATTAAGATCGTGAACATTCACGGAGGGATCTGTTTTTAAGGTGTTTTAGAATAGTTATACCGTTTTAGTGTTTGGGACCAGGGCGAATCCAGCTCCAGTTCAAACAATATGCCAGGGTCCTTTCCACCATCAAATGCCACAGGTTACAGAAATTTGGTTACTGGCAGACCCCCAGCCATGCAAAATCTCAGCTCGAACAATGCTTCCATGAACTTAAATTTGAATGATGGCCAACCGTGGAATCATGATTGCCATCGAGGTTCTGGAGCAGTTGCACCTCAGAATCTGTATAAATCTGGTCATTCGGCGGTGGAACAGAATTCAACCTTTTATGCTTCTTCAAGTAACATAGGAACCTTTTCTGGTCGTTCGAGTAATTCATCAGAAAATTACGATTCAGCAGGTCCATCTTTTGGTTCCTGGGGTTCATCTTGTAAGAGAAAGGCTCTTGAGGGCACCTCTGGACAATTTTACCCTGGTGGAAGTTCGAGCTCGAATCAGCCAATGGGAAAGAACATAATGCAGCATCCAGCTCATGGTAGTTACAATACTTCAGGAAGCTTGAGTATATCTTCTGGTCCGGTGAACTTGTCTTCAACGAATCTCGTGGAGCAACTAAATCCAAGTATTGGGGTTGGTGTGAATAGAGTGGCTCCCAGCCCTTTTCCCTCTTCAAGTGTTCCAGGAGTGCCAGAAAGCTCGGCTAGACATTTTGCAGTAAGATCGAATCATGGACGCCATGAGCCTACTCCGTTCAATACACCTAGAAGTTCATCTATGAGGAGCTCTGGTGTTTACGCTTCCCCTTTTTCAAGACCTATTGCAAACACCGATTCTGCAGAATTGAGGTCATCTATCACACCACCAATGAACCAACAAAATTCTCTGACTCGGCCTCATTTGATGCCTGTAAATGAGGCAAGAGGAACACACTCATACCCTTGGAATGGTTCTTTGAGGTCACGAGGCAGTAGTTCATCAAGTTCTTTTACAGTCTATGGAGAAAGTGGTCATGGAGCACCCGAGGAAATTAACGTTAGAAGTTCTCGTAGAAATAATCTCGAGTACCCCATGACCGTTTCTGCACCAGAGACAAGAAATGTCATGCCGGATCAAATCGATTGGAGTTTTGCTCCTGGAACTTCTGCATCTTCTAGGAATCATCCTACTGGTTCAAGTATTGGTCCCAGTTCTGGAGGCAGGACCTATTCTGGTGCATGGTTGCCTCATCAAAACCCGGCATTACAAAATCATGAAAGGTTATCGGAATCTCTTCCTTGGATTCCTTCCCATCGAGTTGAGCCTGAATCCGGGACTCTTAGAAGGAATTTTTCAGTTTTGCCTTCAACGGACGAGGCAGCTAATACTAGTCGACATCATTTAGATCAAAGGTCAGCAGCACTGTTGATGGATATACCAGGCGATGATATTACTGGTCGGCGTTCTTTGGCTGCTGTTGAGGGCAGACATAGACTGGTATGTTACTTCCATAAAAAATTGCTTTATTTTGCATTTCTCTTGCAAATGCACTATATAACTTTACACCTCCGATTCTCCATGAATGTTTTAAAAAATTACAAGTATTTTTAAAGTACATTGCTTCCTGCAGTGTTGCTAGTGTGTTCGGCTGATTCCATAATCTTTCTGTTCTAGATTGACTAATAAGCCGAAAAGAATTTGGAGCACCACTACTGTTTCTACCTTAATGAGTTTTAGATCAGAATATGACATTAAGTCATCAACCTCAATAGCCTTATTGCGAATATATATGCTAGTATAGATGGATGAACTACTGATGAACAGAACGTATTTAATGTAGAGACTCTATATCTCGAGTTTGAGTATTCTGTAGTCTTGGTGTTTGAGTATATGGTTTAGGGCGACTCTCTAGATCTTGATAACCTTATACCCCTTTGGTGTTTGAACTACCTTATATATCATCATCTCTCCTTGTTACTATAAAGTTATAGCTCTGATACTTTCGTAACAACGATGAACAGATACGTCAGCTCTTGAATGCCATGCGGAGGGGTGTACACTTACAAGCTGAGGTTTGTTTGGATCTTTGCTATGTTCATAGTTCTTGGTTTATATGCGGCCCTAAGAATACGCTAGGACATTAACTTACAACTGACTTTTTCAAAAAATAAAAAAATGAAGCATCATGACTAGTTTTTTGAATAATTATAATCTTACATATTTTTCTTTGAAAGTTTAAACTTCTGTCAGTTTTGACTATAAACATTGTATTGTATCAACTTTTTACTATCCGAGTAATTACATGATATGCATTTTCCATGCCTATATACCTGCATAACCATTCGTCTCACATCATTACGTACCTATATTGTTAGTAGCCGGTCTTGGATATACCAATGCTCAAGAACTATCACCCTAAGACCTGTTCATGCTCATAGAAGTTAGAACCTACTATAAATGTGGCCTTTTGACTCTTAGTACAGGGTTCGCCCGAACTCATTACTATTCGTATCTAAGAGCACTCATAAGCATATTTCGTATCTAAGAGCACTCATAAGCATATTACGTATCTAAGAGCACTCATAAGCATATTTCGTATCTAAGAGCACTCATAAGCATATTTTGCGCAGAATTTTAGTAGCAAAATTTCCTTACCATATTTGATTTGATAAAGTGTGGTAATGCTTGCAGTTGATTCCCAAAATTTCCATGGTAACTGAGATCTTTAAAAATTTTCATTCCAGGATTATATGCTCATCGATCCTTTTATGAATGAATTTGCTGAGTTGCACGACAGACACAGAGATATGAGGCTTGATGTCGATGATATGTCCTATGAGGTAACATTTACTTTGTGTGATGAGTTATATTGACAATGCGCAGGATTGAGTATCTGAAGGATTACACGATAAAGCTCAAAATCATTCAATCCATCAAAGTACATCGCTATAATATCAAACTTCGCGTGACAGGAATTATTGGCTTTGGAGGAGCGAATTGGGAACGTGAGCACCGGGCTCAGTGAAGAACAAATCAGGGGCTCCATGGAACAGCGAAGGTATGAAGCAGCTGGAAGCACACTGCCAAGCATGGAGCCGTGCTGTGTATGCCAGGTTAGAGCCTTTTGCACGCCTCATACCATCTGGTTTCGTGAGTACTCCTTGATTTGATCGATACGTCTGCCAAAACATGAAATTTTTTTCCCTTGAATTTACCCTTACCAGGAGGATTACATAACTGGAGAAGACATCGGAATATTGAACTGTGGGCACGAGTTTCATACAGGCTGCATCAAGCAGTGGCTTGTGCTGAAGAACATTTGCCCCATATGTAAAACGACGGCCTTGGAAACTTGAAGGCGAAACGGTGCTCTCCCCTTAAAATAATGTCCCTATTTTTCACCCTTATCCCATTGAAGGGTGTGTTTTCCTTTTCTTTTTACAGCTATGGTTGAAACTGGTCCGTGCTCTCCTCACCGGCTTGGTGGACTCGAGAAAGGAGAGATCCACATGGAGTGAGTTGTGAGAAGTGTGCACCATGATACTCTTTTAGGATTGAAGTTGATAATCTATGAACAATTTTGTATTCTTCAAACATGAAAACTTTGAGCCTATGAACTAAATATTAATGCTATAGACTGACATACATTATTGGAGATTGTTATGTGGAGTGGTACTTATGATTTCTTTAGTTTTCTGATATTGGTGTGATGATGAATTTATAGTTAAATTTCGTTAAAATGATAAGTCAATTGAAAATATAGGAACCAATTTGGCCTCCAAAGCCCCTCTAATTTGAGTTATTTAAAAAAAAATAAAAATAAGCCATCACCAATGCATGGGCTTGTCTTACTCCATTCATATGAAGGAATAGATGTACAGATTTTACAAGAGCAACTTTTCTTTTCTTTCACTTCCTTTTCGCAACAAATGAGATAAAATAAATAAAGAAAAAAAATTTGAAGAAAAAACATTGTGTGTGGAGCAAAATCGAGTTGGGCACAAGAAAACGGACAAAAGGCAAAGCGCATGTGAGATTTCATTTTCTTATGCCTCCTTGTCTTGCCTTTGAAAATTCCAATCTCCTAATAATTTTAGCTAAGCAACCAAACAAATATGGAACAAACATGAATTCGACTATTCTATCCGTTTTCTTTTTAATTGGAGGAGAATTGTGGGGATAATCTAGAGTGTCTACTAGATTACAATTTTATACTTACAAAGTTTTATCATAACAAAACGAACTATACAAGTAGAATTGAGAAAATCCTTTTCAAGCAAGACGAATTACGCTCTTACTGTTGCTCTCGAACTAATGTATCGTCCCCAAATATATAAGGAAAAAATTCATTTAAATCATACTATACTAACTTTTAATTGACTTGTTGTCAATCTTATAAACACAGTGAATTACACCATAACTACTGAATTTCAGAATTGTCTCATGAGACTAATTTTCCGAAATTACACCATAACTTCTGAATTTCAGAAGTGTCTCATGAGACTAATTTTCCGGCAGTTATATGACGCAAGTTTAATGAAAAATCACTTAAGTAGAGCTCCAATCCAGCTTCCACGTCGTGGTGAGCTGCGAACCGCAGTCTTGAAACAAAAAATCCGGGTTTCACGTTACCACCAATTTCACGGAAAATAAGTCTCGTGGCGAGTTATACTAAAGTTATGATTTGAAAAGTTAAATAAATTGACGAGAAGCCAGCAACATGCAATGATTAAGCAACTACTATTTTTTTTTCTTAATTTGATTACTTTCTTGCATATTATAGGCATCTCAAACTCACTAGGAACTGTCGAACTTGATGAAGTTTCAATAATAGAAAAATATGGCTCTTGATGATATTAAGTTATCAATTAATGTGATGCAAATGATTGTAAGGTTTGAGAAGGATAGAGTTGGGTAAGAATGAATTTGATGTGTGTTTCCTTTTTCAAATATCAAGCTTATTTACAACCGCTTTGTAAATACATCCATGGTCACAGCACTAGTTGATAGAAAACAATCGACCATATGAAAGTCCAACAATTATATCATTATATGCAGGTTTCAAAGACATGATTTGACATTTTCCATTAAACTTGTCTTCACAATTCTAAACACACACTAAACATTTCATATCATAGAGTTATATACCTTTCAGAATTTCAATTGTCCATAATTTTGTAACAAACCATCTGTTATATTACCAATCAATGTAAATTCATCCAATAGTACTCTATTTAATTTACACCTTCTAGCTCTTGAAACATACCTTCATTCTTAATCACCTCAATAATCATCACTTAAACCAACTAAAACCAACAGAATTTATAACTTAACCGTGACAATAAACGCAATTGATGCATAGAATCAAAATGTATACTGACATATAATAAACTAAAAAAGAATTGATATATTATAAAAATAAATTTCATTAAGTTTTAGTCCTTCCCGCAACTTTAAAACTACTGCAAAATTTGAATATGTATGTTGGATATCTCTTGGCAAAAAAATATGATCATGATTTTTCAACCGAACAGACATTGTTTCATTATGAATGAGCATGATTTTGTCAGCAAAAATTTTAAAATTTCCAAATTAATCAAATTTCATAAGTACTATTTTCAATCTTTTGTCCATGGTGTGTGGTGGCGTGTGTACACCATATAATTGATTGATGAACAATAAAAGGCTATTAATAGATATAAAGATTTTGTATGCATGCGCCTCATGACATTATTCTCGTCAGTCCACGGTCAAACAAACTTCAATATCTAATTCACTTCTATTTATTCATCATCATAAAAGCCCCACATTAATTTCATCAAATTTAATCACACCAAACATTAGTAATCTGCAATGAATGCTACTATTCAACTTTTCAAATTACAATCACCAACAAATCATTTCCATTCTTCCAAAACTCTCTCCAAAGAAGAGTAGATAGATACAAATACATACATGTACGCCCTAAGGCCTAAACTAACCCTCTCAAATCAAATCATGCTAACTAATATTTCCCCTTTAAAAATGCAATTTAAATTTTAAGCTAGTTAGAATTAGTAAAAAAATATAACAGTAAAATCAAAACGGAACGACGTCGCTTCCGGCGTAATCATCCGTGTTGGCGATGGAGTCGTGGTGGGGCCACGAGTCCCTGAGCGATTTCAGCAGCGTCTGCGCCTTCCGCTTCGCCCTCTCCGTGCAGTCGCTCTGCACCAGCAGCAGCAGCTGAGTCAGCACCCCCGCCGCCACCGCCTCGCACTTGGCCCGCTCCGACGCCGAGCACAGCGACAGCAGCGCCCCCGCCGCGTACTCCGTCGCCCGATCCGAGATCTTCAGGATCGTCTTCACCAGCAGCGGCGCCGTCAGCGCGTGCGCCGCGAACGCCTCGCACCCCGCCGGAATCCGGCACAGGAGCTCCACCGTCGCCAGCGCTCTCTCCGCGTCGCACTTCTCGTACTCCGCCAGCCGGTCCACCAGCGCCTCCGCCGCCCCCGCCGCCACCGCCCGCTCGCGGTGCTGCTTCACCAGGCACAGCGCGAACAGCGCCTTGATCCCGACCTTCGCCGCCCTAGGATACGCCGCCGGGTAGTTCAGCAGCCCGACGATCCCCTCAAACACCCCCTCCGCTCCGCTCAGCTGCGATCGGAGATCCGGCGACCTCAATCCCGCCGCAATCGATTCAATCAACGCCGCCGAGTTCACTCGCACGTCGATCGACGAATGGAACAGTAAATTCACCAGATAACTCACCCTCTCCGAATCACTCGCCACAAACAAACACTCCGGCTCAGAGAGAGTAAACATCGCCAAAATCGCAACCGATTCCAGATTCAATTCCGTCGGAATCGCCCCAGCATCGCCGAAAACAATCGACAGCAAAATCGCACGCGCGTCGGTAGCAGCAATCACAGATCTGTTCTTCTCCGATTCACGCGCCAAGCCTCTGAGCCGCCGCAGAGCCGAAAGCCTCACGCTAAACGAACCGGATCCGGACGAGGCCTGGCTCAGCAGAGACCGAACCAGAATAGGGTCGGCAGGCTGCTTCGGAGTGGGAATCCGCTCCACACCAAACGAGCGGTTCGCAACGCACCATTCCTGAATCAGCCTCCGCAGAGTGTGGTTGGGAATAAGCGTGAAATCCGTCAGTGGGGCCCGGGTGACCGGACACGTGGTGTTCCCGGTGGCCACCCACGATTCAATGCTGGAGCGATCGTAAGTTTGACCGGTACAAACGGTTACCGGGTCGCACATGAGCTCCAGCGAAATCGGGCAACGGAAATAGTAAGGAATCTGCACGCCGATATCCAGAGGCTCCAAACCAGCTGGCATGTTATTTGAATATACTTATGTATATTTGAATTCGTATATTGTTTGAAAATTATATGAAAGTGAGGGACAAGAACTAGAGAAAGAGTGATACTAACTGCAAATTCTGTTTGAGGATGTTGGGGAGGGGAGTGATGGGTTATATACCGAATAGGAACACACGGACATTTCTGTGCTGACGGATTTGTACTATGTGCTGCCCATTAATCCGCCACACGTGTGCTTGGTTTAACTCAACCATGGTTACCTAGCTTCTTCAATGGAATGGGGAATATTAGATGACACTGGATTGGGATGGGCCCAGCTTTGTTTCTTCCAAAGAAAATAATTTCTTTTTTGGTCAAAATCTAACTCCTCTTTACATCATTATTTGAATTAAATCAAGGTGAATGCTTCTCATTGCTCATTTGTTTTTTCTATTTTTGGGGGTTTATTCTGCTCCTCAGATTCTTGGTCATCTCTATTGTTGTATGGAAGAGGATATGGTTGGTTGCATCACCTTCCCTCATCACTTTTAAATTAGGTCAATTTCTTTAACTTGATGAATTAGATTTTTAGGAATAATGCTCATTTCAGTGACCTCACATTTAAATATGTTACTACAATTGAGTTAATTAATTTGTCTAAGTGGAATAAGTTTCACATAAAATAAAATTATGTTTTGCACTCATAATTTAATTTTAAGAGTACTAGAATTGAATTGAGACATTACTAGATAATTCTTGTTATGCTAGATTTTGATACTACTTTTTTTTTCTAACTGTCAAAATTTACATGATTATGAGACTGTTCGATCTGCAAAATTAAATATGTATATATATAGTGTTTGATTCATAAGATTGAATATCACAATTAAATCCTAGATAAATAATCATGTGATAATTAGTCATAGTCAGGGACGGATCTACTATAGAATGAGATATGGCAAATGCCCCACCTCAATTTTTCATAACCATGTAGACATATATATTATATTGCCTTAATATATGTAAATTCACACTATTTGCCCCCTTACATTTAAGAAAATAATAATTTATTTGCCCCTCCCCTAAGGAACACACCATCTTATACCTTTATATTTAATAATATAATATATTTTATTTACATGTTAATATTTTTGCCCCTCCTGTTATAACATCCTGGCTTCGTCCCTGGTCATAGTCAACCTCCTATACCTAAAATAATCTCATAATTAAATCAAAGATTATCTTGTCTAACAAACCGAACAACCACTATAAGATAGTTCAGAATTTATATACTAACACATGTAATGATTCAAATTTCTAATTTATTTGCAAGAGGAAAACCCCTTTTGTTTTCTTTCTTCCCCTCATCATTTTTACTACCTGGAAATGATTTTTTACCGGATTTATTCTTACTACCTGCAAATGATTTTTACCAGGTTCATTCACGCATGTTTGATTTTTTGTTTTTTTCCGGCATTGATTGCAATCATAGAACTGTACCAAAACCAAATAAATAGATTCTTTACTTGTCCCATATCTGAATATTCTTGCTTATGTTATTGTTTAAACAAAACCTAAAAGTTGCTTTTTTCTAACGTTAGCACCCATATAATACTACTACAACCAATATATATGAGCCATTGATTGCTTGTGTTAAAGTAGTTTAACCAAACCTTTCATTTTTTTACATTAAACTCTAAGTCAAAGCTTCCAAATTAGGTTTAGACCAAGAAGTAAAGGGTGTGTTAGAAGTTCCAATGTTTGGAGTAGTAATTTTTTTGTTGTTGTAGCATATGGTTATAGGCTTGAAGACTAGTAATTATATATAGATATAATGATAAAAGAAAATACTAGACAAAATGACAAATACTAAAAGGAAATAATGGTTCTGGGTTTTATCACGTTTAGCCAGGAGGAAGCATGCCTGGGCAAGAACGTAAAGTAGATGAGCTTTATTAACTCCTTTACATAAAACTGAATACTGCAACACTGAAAACACTATATATACATAGATTCATCAAAAGAGAAACAATTGCTGTGACCTCGTGGGATACCTTTTCATCAAATCTATAGGTAGGTATATATTACTAGTGAGAGAAAATGACAAATTAAATTGTCCAATAGTGTGACAGTGAGGTCATTTCCCAATTCCCATACATTAAAAAGTGGTCAAAAATTTAGGAAACTATTACTTGTTGTGGTGATTAGTAAATGAATAGTAGCAGCAGCTAGGGTTCTGGTTTGTGGTTGGGTGTTATTAAGTTTATCGATGACTACATATGCATGAATTGCAAGATTCTATGCAAGTTTGGAGATTCCCAAGAGGAGAAGTCTCTCAGCAGGTATTCAATTTCAATCTCCTAGAAAGCAACCCAATTGGGTGTTTTTGACCAATTATTATTAAGATAGCTAGGTTGGTTAGTTGTATGAATTTAGTGCTCATAAGCTAGGAAGACCCTAGAGAAAGCAATTATTTTTGGAACTTTGAAAAGAAGTGCAATCATAGTCTTGATTATACTAAATCGACAATCTTGGAGTCGAATGCAAGTAATTTTCAAGAAAGATGGGGAATGAATTAATTTGATTGACCATACATTTTTGACTGAATTATATCCACTAACTACTTTTTATGTTATGAAATGAGCAAAGAATAGTAAATGCAGATAGCAATACTTTCTAAAATAAGCAACGTAAAGAGGAAAAATATTGATACTCATGAGTGTATAGCAATAACGAAAGGAAGAAAAAGGAAAATGTATTAATAACAGTCAAAGATACTTAGATTAGAAGAAGCAGAGCAGGATATAAGGTGTGTATATTTAAAGGTGGGGGTGGAATGACCGGTGGTCAAAGGTCAAAGATGAATAGAGGAACGTGCGGGGGGACACCTTGTCTCTCTCCACACTTTAATTCTTTTAATTTTGGCCCCCCAACAACAACCACCACTCACATCTCTCTCTCTAACAAATTAACACCTTCACTTTGATTTCTTTTGCATAATAATAATACTAGGATTACTTGCTAACAGGTTGTAGTGCAGTTGGCAGCGCAGAGCTGTATTGACCCTTTGATCACAGGTTCAAACAGCACTATCCGCTGAGAGACTTTCAGCTTTAATCCGCAAATTCGGTCGAGTAGGATTAGTCGGATTCCGTCAAAGGCGGGTTCGATACACCTATGGTCAAACCAAAAAAATAAAATAAAATTAATGCCACTTCGTTGAGTGTCTCATTTTCGATCGTCACAAATATAATTTAACACTCACTTGTAATGGAAAGAATGGACCTTTTTTCTTCTCAATATTCATTAATTTATGTAAAAAATTTCACCCAGAAAACTCTTACTATTATTTTGATAAAAGTTCAATCTACATCCCATTATACAAAATCTAATGTGATTTCTTAGGTGGATTGTAAGTGAAGTAAAAAATATGTAGTGGAGTATCTTTTAAAAATGCTGAAAATTGGGGATACAAGCTATATATAATTAGTCCATCTATGTATTTGGTGAAGATATAGAATTATAGTAATAATTGGTTAGGATGTTGATCAAGTAGGGCACACGACATTCGGACCACTTGATGTCACTTACGATCACTCCATTGGAGTGGAGAGAATATATTTTATCCTTCACATCTTCTTTTCTTCCATTTTATTTTTTCCCCTTATTATAGTTTGCTTTTACGACTTTTTTTTTTTTTTTTTTTTTTTTTTTTTTTTTGTATTTGTACAAATGTTGTTTTAATACTTTGGAGAATGATGGGATTTTGGAACCATGCATGGGTCTTCTTCTATCTCGAAAAATTTTGCATTGGTTTATGCATTAAAATGTTTATGTAGAAAATGTATACTTGCCATTATAATTTAGTCACACCAATATATAAAAAAAAAGTTTCAATTTTTTTTTATATTTAAAGCAGTGCAGGTAAGATTACAGTAGTGAAAAAATGATGTGCTATGACTGAGAGATTATTGATTTAAATACCTTCTAGATCGGGATAGTTTTGTGCCAATATACATTAGAAACATTTTTTTACCCATATTTTATGTAATAGTAGTAAGGAGAGTAATATTTAGTGTGTTAAGGTATTGAGAGAAATAATGACCGTTTCTATTTTTAGAAATATATCATATTATATCAAACAGATGGAATATTAAATAATCAGTTTAGTAAAATTGAATGCTACACACCGGCCGGGCACTTGGTTTCTTCTTCAATGATCGATAGTCAAAGGCAAAATTAATGAGTTTAAATACATAGAGTTTGAATTTCCTTTCATTTTTTAGAGGTGGCGCAATTAAGGAAAGAGGGAATGTACACGGTATATATTTTCAAATGGCTAAACCCATCTACATTAATATCCTTGTTCATGCATATATCTACACATACAAAATGGTGCTCTATTTTTTTTTTCTTTTTAAATCTCAAAGGAATAGCAATGGCGGATGGCTTGACCGGGCCAACTTTCATCACATGAGGATCGAAAAACTCCATTAAATTCGATCTTTGTAGCGATCGCCAATCCAATATTGCGAAAACTCCACTCCAATCCTTTGTAATTGTGATTCGATTATGTTCTCCGTTTGCGATCCATTTCCACCGCATTTGTCTTTCATACACGTGAGACAGGTCAGATGTTTTGGAGTTAAGTTTGTGTGCTTCCACACGAGCGTCTTGTCATTCCACCTCTGCCAAATCCTGTTTCGGAGATGTTGCTTCTCTTCTTATTTAATATTCCTACAACTACTCTTCTCCCATCTTCATATATGGAGTACTACACTACATAAACATTCACCTATTTTTTCGGCATTTAATTAATTATACTCTCTTCGATTTATTACCAATACTCTAAATAGTGGACGCATGTAATACTACTTATTCTTAATACTAGTAAATAGTAATTATTGATAAATCATGTAGTAGTACTATATTATCTCTTCAAAGAATGCTTTATATACTCCCTCCGTCCCCCATTAGGAGTCACACTTTGACCGGGCACGAGTTTTAAGAAATGTAAAAAAAAGTTGGTTGAAAAAATTAGTGGAATGTGGGATCCATTTTTTTATATTGGTTGTATAATAAAATATGAGTGAATTGAGTTAGTAGAATGTGAGACCTACTTACCATTTATGGTAAAAATGAAGTGTGACTCTTAATTAGGAACGGACCGAAATGAAAAAGTGTGACTCTTAATAGGAGACGGAGGGAGTTTATATTTGCATGCCTCTTTAATTTAAACACTAAATATTGCTTGGACTCTTGAAAGATTTAACTTTTTTTAAAAATATGCTTATTGTAAAGTGATACACATAATATATTCCTTGATATGATCAGTTTGAACTGAAATTAGGCCGTGATTATAAATTTTTTCACTAGTTTTATCTAAAACATAGGAAAAACACACATCTCCAGCTCATTGCACAAAAATGTTTTAAAAAATATGATGTGCTGCAAATGTTGTCTGGGGCAGACTCATATGCGACATTTCTAGCACAACTTGTTTGCATGTGACAATCTTTGTTGGCAATAATATACTACTATATGCTCTTTTGTAACTCGGAATAATAAAATCTTGGCCTGTCGTGTAAGAGCATCCGCAGTGCGGCTCGTCGCCGTCCCTATCTCGTCCCGCAGAGACGAGACGGCGACGAGACGCCGTTGCAAATGCCATCTCGTCCCGCGTCGTGCGCGGAAGGGCACCGCGACGAGCTGTCTCGCCACGTGGCGCACGGCGTGACGCCCACTTGCCGGCCCGCGAGTGAGCGTCGTAATTATGACGTCATAATTTGATTTTTTTTTATTAAAAAAAAAATCAATTTTTTGAATTTTTTTTTAAAAAACGGTAATATGACCGTTCAACGGTCGAATTTTTAAAATTTATTTTTTATTCTATAAATACTCTTCATTCTCCATTTTACACACAAACACACATCTATTCTTCTCTCATCTCTTTTTCTTTCCTCTCCGATCACTTCTATAAATCATTCCTTTATTTTTTTTCTTTCCTCTCCAATCACTTGTATAAATCGTCACTAGAGAACTCCTTCTGCTTATTTGCCTCCATTTTTTTGTGATTTGAATTTAAGTGTGCAATTTGTAATTTCTAGTTTTTTAAATTATTTCTTTTTTATTTTTTTAGGTTTTTAAATTGTAATTTTATTTTATTTAATGAAGTGTGTTTTTTATTAATTGAATTTGTTGGAAATAAAAATAAAAAATGAAATTGAATGAATAGTTAAGGGATGAGATAGTTAAGAGATGGAGGGATGCAGGTGTTGTCTCTTAGTTAAGAGATGGACTGAAGAGGCCCATGAATAGTTAAGGGATGAATAAGAGATAAGGATCAAATAGCCTAAGTATATAAAAAAAATTAATATATGCATGTTAATTTGTTAAAATTATCTGCAAATATGACATGTGTTTGCCTTCTTCAATAGACAGTCTAATTAATTTGGTTATTAGTATAGAATTTGAAACAATTAAATCCACAAGGCACATCAGATTAGTTAATTAAATACACATAATGTAGAGAAAAAATCCAAGGCACATCAGATTTTAATCCACTTTTGATTGTGTGTGTGATTTGATAATGGCATATGCTTCTTTATTTTTCTAATGCTTTTTTTGAAGCCTAATCCAATAAGAATCACGAAAACCTAAGATGATCATGTGGCAATTAGTAAGTGTATTGGAAATAAAGGTAAGGAGTTGGCTGATTGGTTGAATAAAACTATGGCTGGAAATTTTTCTTGCATACTTTATGATAACCTTTCTTCTTTAAGCTCAATATTCTAAATTTAAATATCGATATATATAGTACATGAAATATTATAATAATATGGAAAAGTAAAGTATTAGAAAAATATAAAGTTTATAGATATTGAAAAATAAAAGGGAAGTTGTAGTGTCTGGGCTCTAGGGTATTTTTTCAATCTAAATTGACGTGGCTTCCAACAATTTTTGATGCATCACTATAGATGGGGGTTGTCATCTAACTTTTGGTGATTAAAAAATCACTAATACGATCATCTTCAACTTTTATTTTTTATTTTGAATCACTTATATTTGTTGATGTTATTATCATGAAACTTTCTTTTAGGGGAATATATATGACTTCACCTCTTTTGAACAAAGGTTCTGAGCTCTTTTCATTTATGTCTTTTTTAATATATTTTTAACCAAAATCTTGTAGTTTTGTGCTTTGTACAATGGGGTTCAATTCTTTCTCAAAAAAACTAAAAACTTTATTGTATGACGCCTAGAGTTGAAAAATAAATTAAGGGAATATGTGTTTTGTGTGTGTGTGTATGTGTGTGTTTTAGTGACTTATAGTTAGTGGAGGGGCTATATTATATCGTCAAGGCATCTAGAATTTGATGCGTGTAGCATATGTTTATCTTTCAACTAAAGGTTTTTTTGGCTATTGACAACTCTTTCAACTAAAGTTAAAAGTAGCTTTAGTTTTCTTTAACCAATAATATGAATGCTCATACTCTATTAAACAAAGTTTATAGTATTTCGTTTTGTGGGTTGAGATATATGTGTGACTTCCAATGCTTGAAGATTGATATATATATGATAAATATCATAGTTTTCTTATTAGAATACAACACCTTTTCAAGAAAACTTCCTTATATAGGAAGAACATATCTATTTGTAAATAATAAACATAGGTGATGTTCGGTTTTCTAGATAAATAGTAGTACCAAGTTATAATCTAGAACTAAGTTGTGAGATTATTTTAGTTGGAGGGAGTTAACTATGATTAAGTATCACATGATTATCCATTTAGGATTGAGTTGTGTGATTCATTTTTATAAATCAAACACACTACATATTTAATCTCGAAATACATTCTTGCAAACCGAACAGTCCCATGTAGTAATATTATAATATTTATATTCTTTTTGTTGATACAAACATATCAATTGGTAAGTTAGATAAGCATGCGTAGTGTACGCAATTGATGTAGTCAAAGACTCAAAGTTGAGCCAACCAAAGAAACCGAATCAGTGCGACGCATTCACTAAAATATGAGTATTTCTTTGCAAGCAAATGAGTTTTTAAAATTTTAAGCTTCACACCGAATTAAATAAAAAACATTAGTAGTCCATTTTATGATATTATTTACTATTTTTAATTTTGAAAAGGACCTATAAAAATCTAAAAAATAATAATACTTCAGAAAAGGTCTCATTCACGAGTCCATTATATTTTCTAATAGTTCATGACATGATTGCATTCAATGCACCTTACTTGAACCAACGCATCCTCTAAAATTGTTTCTCCACAAAATAAATTTTTGCAAAAAGCAATCATATAAATACATTTTTTTTATCACCTTTACTTGGCAAAGAGTCAAAATGATTCCTTCTACAATCATAGTTATCGTAATAATATGCCATAAAAAAAGAAGGAAAATATATCATATCATCATATAATAGTGTTTGGACTCAAAGTGCAACTCATTTCAATTTTATCCACTATTTATCAAATTGATGGTTTTTATTATATTATGAGATATAGTAAAATCAATAAACCGTTGAAACTTAGAGATAAAAAAAAATAACAATTAGCCTACTAGAGTATTTGATTTTGAATTCCCTACTTGATTAACCTTGGCTACTTGTATTTGACAATTGCCTAATAATCCAATTCCTCGATGGGAATGAAGACTCTGCCCTTTGCTTTATTTTATTTTTCCCTACATTTTTATAGTAATAAAAAGCAATAGAACATAGATTAAAGCAGGCATTTTTTTAATCTTCGGGTGATTAAAAATCTAAAAAGTTGAAGCTTGGAATATGCTGTCCTTTATATTTTGGTATGTATATTCTGTAGCGCTGATGCCACTAACAAAAAGAGAGATTAAATTATCTTAATCATTATTTTAATTCTACAGCCTATGATTCAATTAAGGAAGCAAATTAGCATCGATAACTGTGCGCAGTTCAAAATTGAAAAATAAGCAGTTTCGTACTAACCATTTGGTTTTGTTTAATTTGTGTGACATGTCATCTACCTTGAATAATTTTCATTATGCATAGCCTTGAGCCCTGTGCTATTGAAATTAATTAGAAACTCATTGTTACTTTCCTTTCATTTTTCAGTGATTAATTATTTAACGAATCCATTATGCAATTAAATTTGGGCCCGATGAATCTATTTCTGAATTCGTACTTTTATGGGCTTGGGCCTTTTGCTATTAACAATTGTAAATAGGAACTTGTTAATGAATTATGCAATTCGAGGTATGATAAATAAAAAAACTAAATTTGCTTTACCTTAACATCTAATCTGGTTTTTCTTTTTCAATATTTTATGAATATTAAATTGCCTGGTTCCTAACGTTTCTACAGATAAGTAGAGCATGGTGTGTATAAACAATGTCAATGGTGTACCATAATTAAATAAATCATGCTTTTTTTCTTTATAACTTCAAATAAATAAGTAAATCATGATTGATTTTTATGTAATTTGTAAAATTAAAACATTCAATAACAATTTTTTTAGTAAATTTTTTACTGATTGAAATTGATTTAATCCAATTTCAATATACTACTGGCACAATGTTCATGTGGCCTAGCATTAGCTTCGAAACCAATGTTACAACTGCATTCTATACTATTTTTGGATCTTATATCATTGTAGCCTTGTGTATAAAATCAATCAAAAGAAGAAGAAAAAAATAAAAAAAATGGAAGAACCAAGTTGGAGATCACAGTGATACAATGGCCATAACAACTAGACTGACCATCCATAGTGATTGGAAGGGTCTGCCGTCGAACCCTCCGGACTGAGTTCCATTTTTGATTGCTCCATCGAAACCTGCCTCCGGTGCTTCACATACTCCAAATGCCGCATTTTCCTGCATTTCCCACTCCACTCAGTCACACCCTTCTTTCACAATTTTCACCAAAACCAAATCAGATATAAGCAAACCTTGCAAGATGATATAGTTTTGCAGCCACAGGCTCGTTCTCCGTTCGCCATATCTACTGCTTCAGGTGCTCCACCACCATCACTTCTCTGCAAGATTCATACAATTATGGTTTTGAATATTTTCATTGGATTGAATGCTGAAAAGTAGTACTCCTACCTTGTAAAAATCGACTGCAATGAAATTGGGCCATCTTCTACCAGCTGCTTGATAACATGTGTTCATCATATCAGCTAAAGGGGCTGAATTGTGTTTGCAAGCTGTGGCCACATCTGGATTATCCGGGAAGTAGTTCATTAAAACTAGGGACCTTGATGTTACGTTCATAGCAGGCGACTCAGCACGATTCGGGCATGATCCAGCTACCATTCCACCATTACCATCTGCAAGTTCAGAACTCTATTAGTAATGAATGAACATTATAAATGTTGGTGATTTCCAAGAGAGGCAAACTCACATTGGTTTTCTACGACATATCTCCATTCGTATGCAATGCCTTCTGAGGATTCCTTGGAAGATTTGGACGTGAAGACTACTAAACGCTGGTTCTTAGCGATCATATCATCAACTGTCGGCCAACTTCCACCATTTTTGGGCATTCGAGATAATGGAAACCAGTATTTGTTCAACCCAGATGCATTAAAAATCTTTGTCAGGCCATTAGGGGATGTAACATAGTCTTCTATAATTATAGTGATAATTTCGTTTGGATTTGCTTCAAGAAACACTCGAACCTCGTTTAGAACAGTTGTAGCTGGCACCTTCACATAAAACTCGTGTATTAGAATCAAGTATCACAAACGTTATTGGATATAATCATGGTTAACATTTTATGTACTATTGTGATAAGTTGCAGGTTTTATGTATCATATCATATACTTACAAAAGCTGTGTAGTTGAAGCAATTCCCCCCAAACGAGTGGCATAACCAGATGTCATTCTCAAAGTCATACATGTCGAGCATCAACCCTCTCACTCCATTCTGCAGTGCATGTTGTGATATAAACCATTAAGGTGTCGAAAATTCCAACGAATTAAATCCAGATTGCAAAAATGAAATACAGCAAACATCAGTAGATGCTTATGGACAAAGTGCACTGCTGAGAATCTCAAAAGTCTTCAATAAGTTGAGATCTATCATGATACATTACATCATGTAAAACAAACATGTCCTACATTCTAGGATCCCCAGAAATATTGCTTTGATACAACAAATTCTTCCCTCATAATTCAAGCATGTTTGTTGATATTTGAAGCAAAGGCATAAGCGTTCATTAACATGTTCTGCAAGCTAGAAGCTCATTTCAATAATATATAAAATTCTTTATATAAAAACATGCACAAGTTCATGTTTGAGAGCCACAATAACTCATGAAAGACAAAAAGTTCAAAGGTAACCATTCTTGTTGGCAGATTATTTCCCATCACTACTAAACCAAGCACTACTGTAATTAGTACTCTCCCCGTCAAAGCATTAAGTAAAAGCTATATAAGTCAAAATGATATTATTATGAATGACTTGAAATATTTAATCGGCCAACAAACATTCATCCACCACCAGTTGAAAACAGCAAAACTGCGGCGTCTTTATGCACGCCCCCAACTACCCCCTGACACATAATTTCCCGGTGACAGCGCATATTCAGATGAAAAGTAAATAAAACGCGTAAAAATAGAATCGGCGAAAATAAATGATTTACGTTTAGCTGATCGGTAATGGAGTCCTGCTGATTCTGCGGGGATAGAATTATGCTTCCAGTTGCCGACTTCACCCCCAATCTCGCAAATGCGTTGTGAGTGGTTAGCCACGTGTAACTGTTGTACGGCAATCCTTTCACCTGAATTCCGATCATATCAAGATCAATCACCAAAACATAATCAGAAATCAAGTTGGGGAAATGAATGAATTTTGAGTCACTCGAATCAGATTAGATCAAATTACTACGATCGGCATTTTATCACCTCAAGATTCCTTCAAATTCAACTCGACACAGTAAGTAATCAATTTTTTTCTGCAATTTGACGGATAATACCTTGGAAAGAGGATTGATAGGCTGAATTCGAGTGCACCGCGGCCTGACATTGCCATTCGCTAGGCAAGTCTCGCAGTGCAGCCCTGCGTCACAGCTTTTGCTCGTCAAGCAGAAATCTCCTATCTGTAACCGTCCACAAAGAAGCTGCATAAATAAACACACACACGCAACACGATCTACACACAGAATTTTTTGAATCACTTCAGAAAAATCAAACTACCTGAAGAGCAGAGGATCGGGCAATGAGAAAAATAGCGAAGAACAGCACCAGAATAGGAAAATTCATCGTAAATCCATACCTGTATGTATCCGTATTTCCGTTACATACAATAATCAGCAATTCAACACTACAAATACACGTACATAATGTGAAATATGAAATTTTACATTACCGGAGCAAGTGATTCGGATGAGTAACCGTCATCTACTCTGTTTCTCTCTCTTAAAAACCGATTAGCGTAACTATTTGGAATTCAGTTAGAAGAAGAAGAAGAAGAGAAATTTGATAGAAAATGAAGTGTTGGTTCATTTATAGATTGTTTTATGCCGCGCTTCAGCTTTCTGAATCAGCATAAAAATCTCTATTCCTACTTTTGAATTATCTCATCATAAATATTTAAATATAGTAACTATTTTACTCTTTTTTCGGAAAAATAGATTTAGTGTATAAAAAGCCTTCATGCTGAGACTAACCTAGCTGAAATATATTCTAAATTTTATGCGAGACAATAATTTCCTTAATATTTTATTGTTTTGATATGGGCTTTTGCAAAAAGAGTAATATTTTTACAATAAAGGAATTGAAGTACACAAAATTAGGAAATTATTATCAACAATTCAAGTGGGGCTATAAATTAACCAATCTGCATATGGGTAGGAGGTAAAATTACAATCATTTGTCATGTCATGTGCGATCAATTATCATAAATAGGGGGGAAAAAAATTGTGTATAAATTAAGAAATTGATGTGCTAATTTGCACGTGATTATGCTTGGCTTTTTATGTGGTGGCCAATAGAGGAAACCTAGTTGTTACCTTGAAATAGCCATAACTTGTGATTTTGTAAAATGAATTTCTGTTTTAATTATGTGTTAATTAATTCATTACGAACATTTTATTGCAACTCATTTCTAGTTAACTCCAACTCAAAAAAAATAATACCAATAGGTATTAGTAGTATTTTGCAAATGGATTTACGTAGGAGAGCATATCTCTAGTAATGTGATATGTGAGTAAAGATTGAACTAAATTGAAAATTAATAGGATAGTGGTTAAATGAAGAAAAAGTACCATAATTTCTTTCTAAAATTTCTCACTGTAAAGATAGTGTTTGTAATAGTGATTCATATAGTAGTACTACTATAAAGGATAAATAAATTAATTATTACGGATAATATGTCATGATATAATTGAAAATGGCTTATTTTTGTAGTCGAACTAAAATGCAATAATTAAGAGTGTTAAATTCTCTAAATTCTGTCCCACATCGACTTGGTGATGATCCAATCTAATCTATATAAGTGTTGATAACCCTTATTAAATTTGACTAATTAAACTTAAATTTATGATATAGTTGGGTAATTTTTAATGGTACCAAGTATTGATCATGGACAAACTGTGAATACTTTCAACTTTTTTTCTATTTTGTATTCATCAATTTAAAAGAATAATTTGCAGCCAACGTTGCTGTACTTGTCGAAAGGAAAAGAGTGACCGCAAGAAAATGTTGTATTGTTTTCTTGTAAGCAACGTTTTTGCTTAAAAAAGAGAGATCATTTGCAGTAAATTCTTGATTTGATGTTTTTTGCTTAAAGTATATTCTGTTTATGGCTCGTTCTTAACGTATTTCCATGGTTCAAGATTTGATAATATACTAGTATCTGTAACTACAAATGATTGATTCTTTCACAAAGAACCTAATTAAATCCCAGTTGTAATTAATAAATTTTAGTCCAACTGGTGATGGATAAATTATGTGAATAAAATATTACTAGTATACCTTTTCTCCTTTAGGTTTCATGTATTTTATCATGTTTATATATTTATGTTCAGTTAAATTTTCTTTTGTAGCAAGATAAAGTTAGGGCAAGAAGAAGAAGTTTTTACGTACGGAGGATTTTTAGCGGTTAGATTATTCCAGTGACTTTTACTTGGTCGGGTGACATTGTCATGCTATTTTATCCGGTTGGATGACGCATAGCGGTTGTGCAAAAACCACTTCTAATGAGGAAATTCTAGGTTATTGGAAAAGAAGAAATCAAAATTGAATATGTTAGAAAGTAAAAAATTATATTATCATTATTTTAGAAAAAATACTGTATTGCTTATCAAATTATAAAAAATAAGTTGCGGTTAAAGAACCTTTTTTTAGGGAGATTATAAGTAGTCGAAGAACGAGCTTATTTTTGTAGGTCATAAAAAATTATTAGGAGTTATTTTGTCAAACAATCTACCAAACCACTTAATAAGTTGTTTTAAGCTTTGTCAAACACTCTATTAATTGTTTCGTCCACGATACTAACATAATTACTCAAATTCATCGAATTATGTACTCCTATATAAATATTGTCAACGAAAACGAATTGTGATAAATTTGTTTTTCTAGTTTGTTTTATTATCTTTACAAACAAAAGTAAATGTGTTGAAAATGGACTTTGTGATCATTATAACTCCAAAAAATCAATAACACATTTTGTGTTCTTCCTTTTAAAGTTATTATTTCTCTACTTTAAATAAAAAAAGATAATGTTATGCTCATGTACCACCACAAAAAAGGAGGTCTTTCCCGAGCACCAAAGTGGTCGGCAAAGAGGGAAATATGCTCGGCATATCCAACTTTACCGAGCACTTCGCGAGTACTTAAGGCGCTCGGCTTTCCCTTCGTCGGCATTTTTATCCGAGCGCTTCTTGGTGCTCGGCTAACTGGTCAACTAAGAGCATTGGCGAGCACCTATGAGTGCTCGTAATGCATCAAGCACCTAGTAGTGCTCGGCACTTTCGAGAGGTTACACGAAACTAGCGAGCACGGCCCTACTTCGAGCAGGTTTGCGAGCACATACATGTGCTCGTAATGCAGCAAGCACCTAGTGGTGCTCGGCACTTTTGAGAGGTTAACACGAAACCAGCGAGCACGGCCCTACTTCGAGCAGGTTTGCGAGCACATACATGTGCTCGTAATGCAGCAAGCACCTAGTGGTGCTCGACACTTTCGAGTGAGAACTAGTTGCACCGACCACTTCAAGCATGTTAGCGAGTACGGCCATGTGCTCGGGAAATTGATTATTCTGATTTTTTTTAAAATATATATATTCTAAAATTTTAATTATTTAATAAATTATTAATAAATAAAATAATAAAGAAATCTTAAATAACATTAAAAAGATAAATTGTTTAACAAAAATATATAAAGATAAAGGTTGTCTTACAAAATACCACTAAACTACACATTTTTCAATTGTCCCAATTTTTTATTTAAAAGGTGCATCATTCGTTCTTCCATTTGTAGATCCCTCGTAGCCGCTTCTTCTCGCATTTTAGCCGCTTCCTCTCGCATTTGTTGCTCCCTCCTAGCCGCTTCCTCACGCACTAGTGCAATTTTCCGATCTGAATCGGCTTGCACCTTTTCAATTTGTAGCTGCATTTGATCACGATGTTCTTTAACACGTTGCTCGACCAGTTAATCGATCTGGCAAGCATTGACGCGGTTAGAACCCACAGATGAGTAAGTAGCCAATGGGAAGAATATGCTTGTTGCTTGCCCCACGCTAGTAATTTGTTTTCTTTTCTTCACATTCCTAAAAAGTGCTCGGCAGTTACATAAAATATAGTATAAATAACAATTATTTAACAATAATAATAATTTTAAACATGCCAATATTTTTTATTAGTACACAGAAATATCACGAAAATTTTTCATGTATAAAAATTAGTGGATCATTCACCATAATTATTAAAATCTGAACATAAAATATCAATTTTTTTTAACAATTGCCGAGTACCATAAATGTGCTCGGAATTATATAAAAGTATTATAAATATTCTTTATACAATGCCGAGCAACTTCAGAGTGCTTGGCAATTGCCGAGTACCTTAAAAGTGCTCGACAATTATATAAAATATAGTATAATTAATAATTATTTAACAATAATAAAATTTTCAAACATGCCAATATTGTTTACATGTATACATAAATATCTAGAAAATTTTTCATGTATAAAAATTAATGGATCATTCACCATAAATATTAAAATCTATTTTGAACATAAAATATCAATTTTTTTAACAATTGCCAAGTACCATAAATGTGCTCGGAATTATATAAAAGTAATATAAATATTCTTTATACAATGCCGAGCATCTTCGAAGTGCTTGGCAATAGCCGAGTACCTTAAAAGTGCTCGGCAATTATATAAAATATAGTATAAATAATAATTATTTAACAATAATAAAATTTTCAAACATGCCAATATTTTTTACATGTATACAAAAATATCTCGAAAATTTTGCATGTGTGAAAATTTGTGGATAATTCACCATAAATATTAAAATCTATTTTGAATATAAAATATCAAATATTTTAAACAAGCCGAGCACCAAACAGGTGCTTAACAGGTGCTTGGCAATTGCCGAGTACCATAAATGTGCTCGGAATTATATAAAACATAGTATAAATAATAATTATTTAACAATAATAATAATTTTAAACATGCCAATATTTTTTATTAGTACACAGAAATATCACGAAAATTTTTCATGTATAAAAATTAGTGGATCATTCACCATATATATTAAAATCTATTTTGAACATAAAATATCAATTATTTTAAACAAGCCGAACACCATCCATGTGCTTGGCAATTGCCGAGTACCATAAATGTGCTCGCTATGTTTGAAAAATATATCGCAATATTGTGAACATAAGTGTTGTGTATTTGTTTTTTAAAACTATACGCATTATAACATTGAATATTTTGGAATGGCGAGCACATGTCAGGTGGTCGGAATATTCCAAGCATAAGTCTGGTGCTTGTTATATTTATAAAAATAAATGCTTGAATGTATTTAATTTTTGAATGCCGAGCACATTAAGCGTGGTCGGGATTACCGAGCTCGTATCAGCACTCGCTAATACATTTATCATGCGAGCATATTTCAGGTGGTCGGCAATATTCGAGCACAACGCTTCCCTGACTTAAATTGCTAAACCGAGCACGTTGACCGCGCTCGGTATTGCTTGCAAGTTAACTCCCCCGTTCATGGTATTGCCGAGCACCTTCAATTGTGCTTGGAATGTTGCCGAGCACAGTTTAAAGTGCTCACCATTTTTCGAGCACTATTAGATGTGCTCGCTAGTGGTGCTCAGTAACATCCTTTTTTTTGTAGTGTACCTTGAAATTACTTAACATGCTATAACTGTTGCAAGGTCATATTATCATGCTAGTTAAACTTGTATTATATCATTATTCTATCATCTTTATAGTCTTGTTTAAAAAACTGACATTCTATAACGCTTCATTGCCACTTTTTGTATGTCAAAGTGATATTTGGCATTTCTCAGAGAAGTAATTTAATTTTCTACTCCCTCCGTTCCATAGTAATAGAAACATTCCATTTTGAACACTCGTTTTGAAAAAATAATTATAAATAGTTAAAGTGGAGAAAAAGTAAAGTAAGAGAAAGAATAATGCAGAGAAGAGTCTTATCTATAATATTCTTTCCCTTATTTTACTTTCTCTCCACTTTTACTATTTATAATTATTTTTTCAAAACGAGTGCGCAAAATAAAATGTCTCTATTACTATGGAACGGAGGGAGTATTTTGTTGAGTGAATCAATCATGATATCTTGTGTGGTCTAAAAACAATCTACTCCCTCCGTCCCCGATTAAGAATCACACTTTGATCAGACACAAGTTTTAAGAAATATAAAGAAAAGTTGGTTGAAAAAGGTAGTGGAATGTGAGACCCATTTTTTTATACTGGTTTTATAATAAAATGTGAGTGAATTGAGTTAGTGGAATGTAGGACCTACTTACTAAGTATGGTAAAAATGAAGTGTGATTTTTAGTTGGGGACAGACCAAAATAGAAAAGTGTGACTCTTAACCGGGGACGGAGGGAGGAGTAGTATATAACTGCTCTAGGCCTTATATGTACATATGAATATTATTTAAAATCTCTCATTATCATTACCAAAAAAATACAAAACACAAATGGAGTAAACTACAGTGTATATTTGGGGAAAATACACTGGTTATTAATTGATAGTTACAATACATAATTGCATGAGAAGAATACAAAGTAGCAAAGGGAACACGAGAGAGCACAGTGGGGGGGAATATAACATGGTTTGGGGATAAAAGACAACAGAAAAAGCAAATTTGGTGTCCAAACAAATCTCTAAAGTTCTTATTAATTTCAATTACTCTTTGAATAAAGAAAGAGGTGCAAACACAGCCCGTGCCCTACACGGTTACAAAGGCATGTTGCACTATACCCGACGACGGATACAGGTGGGGTCGAGGCGAGGCTCAACCAACTTAGAAATAGTTGCGATAATTTCACCCTAATCCTTGGAGCCCACTTACGTGCTTAGTTTGCTATTCATAAGCTGTTGTGAGACCTCTATTTTCCGACGCCACGAGTTCTGTTTTCAGAGTTATTCATTTTATAATAAATGAATAAATAAATATTTATATTTTACTACTATCTTAATTTGTGGGGAATGAACGAATGTTAAAGAAGCAAGGAAAGCTCAGCCATGGCCCCCACCTAAAGAGGTCCTGAAATTGATACCGAGATTCGTGAAAATGAGCTAACAATGAACAGTTTGAGGAATTTAATGAAGATGAGAAACTGACGCAATGCCATTTCGCCAGCACCTTTGCTAAAATACGCCTCTCTTCCTCCATTCCATGGCGCAGTGCTGGCCGCCGCCGCTGCTTCTTCTTCTTTCTCTGCTTCTTCAATTGGGGCTTTCTCTGTCAATGGCTGCTACTGGTAACTCACTCATTACTTCTATTTCATCTAATTACTTTCTGGATTTGGGGGTTTATGGTTTATAGGTTTAAGTTGTGTTTGAATCTGCATTTCACATTTTAATTTGAGGTTTTGGATTTGAAGTGGAAAGGATTTGTGTAAATATCTTTAATTTGGTGATAGCTTTGGTTTCACTTGGAGATTTTGGGATTTAATGTGATTATTCTACAAATTTTTGAGTTTATAGGATCCAATTGAACACTAGTAACTAAGCAATGGCAATGGCAAAACTTAGCAAACCTCAGAGAAATGGATGAATTCATCATTATAGAATTGCAGCTTGACTGATAGATAGTGTTCTTTCTGCTATGGATGAACCAGAAAGAGAGAGCTCTGAATGATGTTTGGCATTTGGTAATTGGTATGTTTGTGCTTCTGTTTATGTAGATTGCCCGTTGGACTTGAGCGGGTCTAATTTCACGCGAGTCGCCTCCCTGTGCTCCAATCCGGCCGACAGAGGGAGGTGCTGTCGCTACATCAATGCCATGGTTGCTATCTCCGTCTCCCAATATGCAAACGCCACGAGCGAATTGGGGGTAGCTGCTGATATGTCAGAAAGATGTATTCACACCATATCTAAAACATTTGAGCTCTACGGGGTGACGAGCAACGCGACAGTTTTCTGTGGGTTTGGCCCGAAAATACATGTAACCTACAGGTGCCAAGGCCGTTCAACTGTCACACAGATGCTTCAGTCACCGAAGTTTGATGATGTCGCTGAGAATTGCAGGGCACCTCTCTCGGAGGATAAAGCTTGTCGGAGGTGCTTGAACTCGGGCGTTCTGTATCTTAGGAATCTATTAGGGCCTATCGATAATGTGACTTTGAGCACTTGTAGGGATGCAACTTTTGCTGCTCTTGCTAGCCAGGTTGATTATTCGTCAAGGCTCGACATTGCCAGCTGTTTCTTTGGTGTTCAAGGCCTCATCATTCCTGCAGGTAGGCTTCAACTTCGTCTTCTCTTAATTTAGCCGGCTTCTTTTGATGTGAAAACGAATAATTTGTTACAATCTTAACTGCCAATTTTAGGGTCTCCCCCTCCTGTACCTCCACCTGAGACATCTCCTCGTTCACCCGGTGCTGCTAGTCCAACTCAGCTTTCGCTGAGCGCATCTCTGAAGGGAAATCATCATATCAACCGGCTAGCGGTGGTTCTAGGCATTGGTGTAGCAGTTATAGCACTTGCTTCGATCTTGCTTGCAGTATTGGTTGTCCTGATCCGCAGGAAACATCGAGAGCTGGAGGATAGTGATGCAAACGACGATGCACCCCCAAAAGCTCTTGCTCTTTCCGCGAAAAAATTTCAGGATGGTATGTTCTTGTTTCCAGTCAAGGCTCCCCAGTTTAGGCTTATATGTATCCAATAATCCAAATCTCATTTTTCGTGTAATCTACGTACACTGTGAAGGTCCGCCAGGTACGTTCAGGAAATACAGCTACAGAGAGACAAAGAAAGCCACGAACAATTTCAACACTGTCATCGGACAAGGGGGGTTTGGAATTGTTTACAAAGCAGAGTTTCAGGGTGGTTTAGTCGCAGCAGTGAAGCGGATGAGCAAAGTGTCGGAGCAGGCGGAAGGCGACTTTTGCAGGGAGCTGGAGCTCCTTGCCCGACTGCACCATCGCCATCTTGTTGCTTTGAGAGGCTTCTGCATAGAGAGGCGCGAGAGGTATGCGCATCATGTATTTCCACATGCTTCTTAAGCTGAAAAAGGATAACCTACACTTAGTTCGTCGCAGGTTTCTGATGTATGAATTCATGGCAAATGGAAGCTTAAAGGATCATCTTCATGGTATGTTATCATACAAATATTCAAGACACATATCTATGTCGTAGACTTGAATGGACTCATTCACTAAGTGCGTGTTTGTTCGTTTTTCAGCGGAGGGTAGAACTCCCCTAAGCTGGCGGGCTAGGATTCAGATTGCCATCGACGTGGCGAATGCACTCGTAAGTCCATCAAAATTCCTCATAAGATAGATTTGAAAGTAACATTAACCCCAAAATTGATTTTCCCTTTGAAGGAGTACCTCCATTATTACTGTGATCCTCCTTTGTGCCATAGAGATGTGAAGTCCAGCAATATATTAATAGATGAGAACTTTGTGGCTAAGGTAACTATGACAAGTGAATTTCTATTTTTGATCTATAACAACATAGTTCAAGCATATTGATGGATATGCACATTGCTATCTCCAGCTTGCTGATTTCGGCCTCGCACACGCTTCGAAAAACGGCTCGATTTTCTTCGAACCCATAAACACCGACATACGAGGAACTCCGGGTTATTTGGACCCCGAGTACGTGATCAGTCGGGAGCTAACGGAGAAGAGCGATGTGTACAGTTACGGCATCGTCTTGCTAGAGCTGATCACCGGAAGACGAGCTATACAGGACAACAAGAACATCATCGAGTGGGCGCAGGTCATTTTGGACTCTGAGGGGTCGAGGATTGACGAGCTCGTTGATCCATATTTAGGCGATACTTACGACTTTGATCAGCTCCGGACGGCCATTGCCATTGTGAGATGGTGCACCCAGAGGGAGAGTAGGGCGAGGCCTTCGATTAAGCAGGTTCTGAGGCTTTTGTATGAGAGTTCGGAGCCTATGCACAGTGGGTTTGTTGAAGCTGTCGAGGACGACGAGGGTGAAGGCACGGAAAACAGGGGAAGGAAGAGCAGAGGGAAGAATGTGTTTTCCAGTGGAGACAGGAATCTTGCTTCTTCTTCGAGCACATCGAGATCATACTGCAGCCGGAGCTTCCTGCTGGAGATGGGCTCACCGCAGTCGCCTAACAATACACCGTCCATCTAAGGACGAGTAAGCATCATACACGAAACCGGGAGGAAGCTCCGTCACACGCAAGAGAATGATGTTTTATTGGGAAGCTTCATGTCTTGAAGAAGATGGTTTGAGACTTGAAGGGACAACATACATCAGCAGGAAAATGTAGTTTTGTTGGGAACATATTCTTTTTTACAAGTCTGAACTCTTAGTATTTCTTTTGCATTTATTTGTTTGTGAAAGAAGTGATTATGTTTTTGCAATCAAAATATTACAATCTCATTACTTTCTGCAACTGGGTGTCCCACCTCTGGATACAGACACAACTAAAATTACCAATATGCCACTGAGATATGAGCATGGTCTCGGAACAGAAACCCGGGCAAACAGCTCTGCATCTCGAGCACAACTAAACGCTTCCACAGCGCGTAGCAGGTTCCGTCTCTCATTTCTCTGGCACGAGACAGCAGACGTCTTAAATGAACCATAATCTAAAGACCTCACAAGACTTATGGTTGACATCTTAACAAGCAAAATCAGAGAATAATGAATAGCTTTATTTCCCTCAACACTAAACTCCTTTTAACCACACAGCATGTGTTTAGTTAACTAACAAGAGCTTTAAAGGCCAACACTAAATTTCTTGAAAAAGTAGCAAAGTTGAGTAGTAAGTGTACCCGGTGTCAATATGCCGCCACTATTCACTTGTATGCACTTCTCCGATAGCAGCCGGAGGGAAACTAGGTGTGACCCTAATAGATTAGTAATCTTGCAAGAAACAGCTTACAGTGATGATGGTATTGCTTCAAAGTAGTCAAAATCAGGAAATTGCAAAGGTTTGATCTTTATCAAGAACAAGAGAGTTTAAGTGAAGAGAATTTCTGGTCATGTATTGCAAGTCAATAATCGAAGATATACAGAAAGATCTCCAATTGGGCTGATCAGATTCAGTGTTTGAGTAGTAACCGCTCCATATAAAATACAACAATACTGCGCTACACAGAACAGGTAATGCAGACTCTGCGTTCTCCACTTCAAAAAAAACATAAAGGTAACAGAGAACAACCACTGTGATGAGGAAGAAGAGACCCCACCTAGGCCCGGCCGTGTAACAAAATGTTTCAACTATGCACCATTAGCAATCATAAATTCCCTTTTACTTACCGGATCCACCTGCACCACCACGATATCTCTCACCTTATCAAGAAGCTCTCCTAGATGGCTCACTCCAAAGTTCGTATAATCGAGTTGTCTTTTGTATCGTTGATGATATATTGTCTCAAAGCTTTGAAGAAAAATTTGACAAGAGTAGCTTACCAAGATGTCTTGAAGCTCGTATCTAAACCTTTTAAGGTTATCAATAGCCTGTGACTCATTTGTAGTCTCAAAGCTAAATTTCTCTCCTCCTCCCCTCTTACCACCGTTTTCCTCAATAGCCGTCCTTTCCTCATCTGACAACTCATCTGAAGAACAAGTTCCAGCCATTATGTTAAGGTTATCTTCCATGGACGATTTTCCTTTCTTATCCCGCCTAGCTAAAATCACTGTGGGCGTAGGACCAACTGATTCGGGCTTTGGGTTACGGAGGCAGACAGTCTTCCTCTGTCCCTTCCCCTCGACACTGATTGAACCAACCATCTTTTTCAGGAGATTTACGAGTTTAACAGCACCATATTCAGAAACATACAGAGGCCGGCCGTACATCTTCTGGTACTCTGCTGGAAGACGAGTTAAGGGCAAATAGCCACCGAACAATTCAAGTAACTTTACCAATTGTAACTTCAAACCAACGAGATCTCCCGGCTGCACCCACATCACGTCTTGTTGCTCACAATTAACAGGTGTTCCCGCTGAAGCTTCGTTAAATCCACATGGAGGACTGTGTGATCTTCCACTCATGGGATTTTGGAGCTTTACTACTGAACTACTACTATATTCAGATAGAGACTGTGACACGACTGGAACTTCTTTCGTATTACTATAACAGCCTCCTGAAGCTCCCTGATACACTATTGATTCTTCTTCATTATGGCCTTCAACACCATCATTGACCTGACATCCCTTTAGAAGCCCGGTAACTTCTGCAGTACCTACACAAGGCGGTTTCAACCCCTTGGCGGGTGGCACAAAGCCTTCCCCACGAGCAACACTAGGCCACTCCCAAACAAACCTCCCAGCATTACTCAGAGCAGACGAGACACCAACTCCAGAGGGTATAACTAGGATGACAGTGTATCCTCTCTGACCTAGAATGTGAAGAGCCGGAGCAAAATCAACATCTCCTGATATAAGCATGATGGGAGACGGTGGAGGGTTATCGAGAGCAAAAAGGAACATATCAACTAAGATAGCCTTATCAGCAGCGTCCTTTCGACCGTTTGGAACATCAATGAGCCTGACACCAGTTCTCTGGCAGCCTTCTCGTAGCCGCCTGGGGAAAGCATTGAAATCCCCATAGGCAGAAAACATAGTGACCACTCCATCAATAAGAGGATGAGCCCGCAGAGCCATCCTGATGTTACCAGCCACGTCCTCGGGCCTTACATCACTTGGCACGGGACAGTTCTCAATGTCCCAAAGGATTGCCACAGGCACGTGCAGGGAACCCCGACTCTGATGCTGAGTAGGCATGGATGGATTTGCAATCGAGTTCTTTGATTGATCGGCTCCTTGGGTTGGCGATGCCAGCAAAGACGAATTCGAGCTCGACATCAGTAATCGAATTGGCAGAATTATAGCTTCCTGATGTTAAGGGTTTGTCACTGATCAAAGGAAGAAAGAAGGAAAGAATCAAACAAAGCATATGGAAAAAAGGATTGGAACCTATAATCAACTACAAAACCCCAAGCAATAATCATACATATTCGAATAAAACACACACACACACCTCAGCAAAATTCAGAAGTTTCAAAATATACTCAAAATTCAAGCAATCAAGTAAAGAATGGGGAAATCACTGTCAAACCTAATAAGAAAAAGCAATCCTAGTGATGAAACAGAAATCAATCATGAAAAGTTCAAGAATTTCTGTTGATGAATCGATAATTAAGGAGCAAAAAAGAGAAAATTCAGGAAACAACTAAAGATCCAATCTTCCAACTAAAATCATCTCGAAACAGAAAACCACAACGAAATTCAACCGATATCAACTGAATTGTAGAGAGAGAAGACTAACCCGAAAGAAAAATCAAGCTGGATTGAGTAAAGATTGAATGCTTCCAATAAATACTACTCCGTACTAGAGTAAAAACATGGTGAGGAGTGTTTTTATATGAGAAAGAATTGGAGGATTATTGGGCAGCGACGGCGAGAGATTGGAGAAATCGGCAAAGAAAAGGTAAACCGACGTTGAATGATGTAGACGTATCTTGCAAGCCTCGCTTACTAGATTGTACCGCCTGCTCTAATTATTGTACAGTATTTTTTTCTTAGTTAATACGTACTTACATAATACACTCGAAAAATCTTCCTAATTTAAATAGAAGGAATATCAGTTAATTTATATGTAAGGTAAATAAATTTATAATTTATTTGCATTAAGTATAAATTTTACAAATATAGGTTTCTAATATGTGGTCTAACAAAAGACATTGAATATATTGAAATACTTAGCAACAAGAATATAGTAATTGATCATTTGACTCTCTAATGTCACAAACTTTTGATTTCAATTTGGGAAAAAATCAATTCATGGGAAACTCACTATGTTCATACTATTTTTTATGATCAAATTTCAAGTTTAAAGACCAAATTTCAGCAAAATTTATGATTTTAGAGAAAAAAAATGTCTTGTCACTGAGATCTTCATCTTTTATTTTGACATCAATCTACCAAATCCATATTAAAACAAAAGCCATAAAACAAGAACAGAAGAAAGTGAAAAAAGCCATCTAAAATGGATCTTCACATTCTTGAATACCAGAAACAGTTAGGTACACCAATACCTGTACATACAAAAGTGGCAAAACTAGAGAGCTTCGCTTGAAAGATCACAGACGGGTGGCGTTAACGGTCGTATGCCTCACGAACGAGTGTTTTTCTACAGTAGTAACTCTCGGCGTGCGCAGAGAAGAAGGCAATGTATTGTACCGTACAAAATTATAAGGAAATTCATTTGACAGACGAAGCATAAAATTCTCAATCTTCCTATTCTGATAGCCAATTCACAGATCTATGAAGACAGAACCCTTTCAATGGCAGCCACATAGAAATCCTTTGGCATGGTGCCAACAACAGTGTCGCGTTTCTCACCATTCTTGAACAGCAAGACCACCGGCACAGCCTTGATGTCGTAGTCTGCAGCAATTTGTGATTCAGTGTCCGCATCAAGAACAAAGCATTTCAGCCTCCCTGAGTACTCAGTGGATATCTCATCAATTACTCGATGAACCATGCGGCAGGGTCCACACCAACTCGCGTAGAACTCCACAAGCACAGGTAATTCACTGTCTATGATCAGTTTGTCCCAGGACTTTCCAGTGACAACTGCAGCTGAAAAGGGGATAACAAGCACTTAGTTGAAAGCGATAATTTATCTCTGTGCCTATATTGAGATATAAAGAGCAATATCTGTTAGTTTGCTTTCTTCATTTTCATCCCAACTTTACCACCAGTAACACAGATGCATTTTTACCATGTTAGCTTCATTTCAATTTCCATGATTCACATTGAAGTCGGCCCCATTTAGTATTAAACAGAGTAAAAAGCAAGAACAGTAAACTTACAAAGCAGACAAAGGCAATGAGAATGATGTAACACTTGGCCAGATTTCTAAGTATAGTCAGCCCTAATAAGCACTAAATCCAATCAAATCAAATCCTCTAAGAAAAGAGAGTTCATAACTGCAATGTCCAAAAGTGAAAAGATATAAAGAATCATGAATCGGATGACCATAATAAGCTCTAATTTCACCCCAAAGAAGCTATCTCCAAGCATCTCAAAAATGTCTGATCAACAACTCATCAAGGATATAACGCCACGATTGGTAGATCCGTAGATGCAGATCATAACATAATTTCAGATGACAACACAGTTGCTTATTACCTCCAAACCGGTTTAAGCAGAGATAGGACCACAATTTGGGCTTCTCCCTAATTCTTACTTTTGTATTCATTCCTTTACAATTTTACCATCCTTGGACTTATCTTAAATTTAAAAATCATGATGAAGCCAAACACAGAAGCAGAAATGCCTCATTTCGCAACACTATGACCATCATAACTCATCTTAATCATATAGTTATACTCCACAAGCTCAGAACTAAAGTCTGTAGACTCTGTACTACCTATGCGGCTACGCCTAATAATACACTCAACAAACTAAAATCGTCCCAACAGAGTGGAGGAGTTTCAGAAAAACAAAGACCACCAGCCAAGAAAAAATGAAATGCACCAACCGCAGCAAAGATCGCATACATTATACATTGAACGTTTGTGATACAAAGTTATACTAATAGATAATCAAGATTCTATGATTCCCTATTATAATTTCTCCCTATTCTTACTTTTGGTATTCCTTTACAATTCTACCATCCTTGGACTTATCTTAAATTTAATAATCATGATTAATCCAAACACAGAATCAGAAATGCTTCATTTAGAAACACTATGATCTACACTACTCATCTTAATCATAGGGTTATACAAGTCCACAACTAAGGTGACTGCACAACCTATGCGTCCACGCCTAATAATACACTCAACAAATTAAAAACATCACAACAGAAGCAAACCATTCCCACCAGCCAAGAAAAACAATGCACCAATCACAGCAAAGATCACATACATTATACACGGAACTTATGTGATACTACAAGGTTATAATAGCTAATCAAGATTCAAGACTCCATCTCAGTTTCATACTTAACAAAAAATTGCAATGTTAGTTCATTCCTTTGTAGATATATTTACTGTATAAATCAGATTCTTTCCTAGATCAGAAATTGCAACGACTAACCTAGAATCACACAATCATATAGATCAAGGCATCACATAATCAATCACAACAAATATACCATTATTAAATGCCATACTAACCACGATCAAGAATAATAATCATCAGATCAGTAACAAATGCAAATGTAAAACACATCGATTGAACTAAATTTAAGAAGAAAAAGATGATTAAAATTCGAAGAAGTTACTTCTGCTATCCCCATGGCTGGACACTCGCAGTGATTTTCGGGTCCTCTGAGCCCGAAACGAGAGCCCGGGCAGGTTCATCTGCGGCAATTGAGTCGCTGCCACAACTTGGCAGCGAGTTTGGGAGCGGGAGATCGAGAAGACGGCAGTGGAGCAACAAGAGGCGGCCATTTTTCCGATTGAAACGCGAAATCGAGTTCGAATTTGAGAAATTGATTGGAAAAAAATGAATTAGCAGAGAAGAAAGCGTAATGGCGATGGATCACTCAACAATGTTTCACGTGGGATTTTGATTTTCGGGTGGAGATGGCGACTCATATTCAACTACTTTCTGTTTTTCAGTTTAAATTATTTAATTGTTTTTGTTTACTAATTATTCTTAATTTGATATTTATTTCATTTCAGCAAAAACAAAATTCCAAAATACTCATCAAATAAGTTTTTTTTTTTTTTTTTTTTTTTTTTTTAAAAAAAAAAAACTCTTATATGAAGGAGGAAATTACAACTGATGTTAAGAGGGCTCGAACTCGGCACCTCATACGTGTCTAAGCTCCTTGCCGCTAGGACAAAGGCACCTCATCAAATAAGTTTGGATCATTGTTATCAACGCAACAGCTCACTCACACTGACAGTCTGTAACTATTAACTTAATGATTAAAATCAAAATTCGATTCGAAATTACTCTATTTTGTGATTCATAATTAGGGCTGGGGAAAAATACCAAAAAAATGATATATCGCTCGTATCGTATTGAAAAATATCGAAAAATTATCGAATTTTCGATATATCGTATTTTTCGATACGATACAATATCATATCATAAGTTTTCGATACGATACACGATACAACGTTTTCGATACGATATATCGTATCGACCCACCCATATTCATAATCATTTTATGCAACTTTATTTACGGTTGTAAGTATATTAAAAAGTCTCCATTTAACTTGTTTTCTAATTAATTTAATTTGACCAAATTAAATTCGACGATTCAATATCAAAATAATTAAATATATTTTTCGCTTAAATTTAGTATCTTTTCCAATCATATTCAAAACTGGTTTTCTCTACTTGTTTTCTCTACATATGACTGGTATATAACATACTGCTATATTTTTGTTTAACACGAAAAATAAAGATTTGGAAGATGAGGAGTACATTCATAGGTGGGGGATATTTTTCTTGGCATATGTATTATTTTCCTAATAAAAAATTAGGAATAAAAAAAGGAAAACACGCCCGGTGGGACTCGAACCCACAATCGCCTGATTAGAAGTCAGACGCCTTATCCATTAGGCCACGGGCGCTTTTGTCCTTTTTTAACTCTTTATTAAAACTTTATACGCGTAAAACGTTCAATGCTAAAGAATTAAAAACACAATAATCTAGTCACATATGAAAAAATATAAAAAAAACACGAAGATTCTATATATTTTTTTATAGTATAATTTAGTCGGTCTTTTTATTAATATTATCGATATAGTTAATTTTTAAAAATTTATTTTAATATCTTGTTTAAATCCGGCACGGTTTCGGTTCCGGAATTTTGGAACCTGAACCGAACCACGGTTCCAAAAGTGACGGGTTTGGTCCGATTTAAATTTCACGGTTCCGGTTCGGAACCGGAACCGCCGGTTACGATTCCACGGTTAATCGTTTGAACCGAAAACTTTGGGCATCTTTAGACTACACACTACAATGCCTAAACTGATAAGACTATAGAAAACTATAGTAAGTTAGTAATATTAGTATATGTTTTAAAATCATATCACCTCAGTACCATATTTTATTGGTTTCATAACAATAGACTATAGTGTATAAGATCATAAAAATACAATCAAAAGAAGCTATGAGATAAGTCTACGTTTTCTATAAATCATAACATGTCTTATATTCGAATCGAACTGTAAAATCATAAGGAGCATCTCATTATATTAAGTCTACCTTTTCTATTTTAACTTTGGAGGCGGGGAAGCTATGAGATTTGAATCTAGACGCTTCTCTGTCACTCCCTCCGTCCCACAAAGATTGTCCTATTTTTCTATTTTCGTCCGTCCCACAAAGTTTGTCTCATTTCACTTTTACTATTTTTGGTAGTGGACCTCATATTCCACTAACTCATTCCTATTCACATTTTATTATAAAACTAATACTTTAAAAGTAGGACCCACATCCCACCAACTTTTTCTAACTCACTTTTCATTATATTTCTTAAAATCTGTGTCGGGTCAAAGTGAGACTATCTTTGTGGGACGGAGGGAGTATGAGACAAGAGATTAATTTTGAAATAAAAAGCATCACTGTAACAAATGATAATTTGAAAAAAAAAAATTAAGGTGTATCTAAAAAATATCAAATAAACAGTATTAAAATTAGAAACAAATTTTTATTCACCCTTCCCAGTTCCCATACACCATCTCTATTCCTTAACAAACTCATACAAGTGTTATTCACTCATAGTCAGAAATAATAAGACGTTGAATAAATAAAATTAAACCATTGGGTGTTAAACATCCTTAGTTATCACACGTTGGAAAATCCAA
Source organism: Salvia hispanica (assembly GCF_023119035.1). Taxonomy (NCBI): domain Eukaryota; kingdom Viridiplantae; phylum Streptophyta; class Magnoliopsida; order Lamiales; family Lamiaceae; genus Salvia; species Salvia hispanica. The sequence goes on from NC_062968.1 coordinate 19,468,021, forward strand.
TAGAGCATCCGTTTGGGTAGAGGATCGGTGGTAAGAGCATCCGCAGCGGTGCTCGTCCATCACCTTGTCCGTCCGTGCCGCTGGACAGAGCTCGTCCGTCCGCCGCTGGAGCTCGTCCGTCCGTGCCAGCGGCACGGCGCTGCTCTTAGAGCATCACCATCCGTGCTCTTAGAGCACGGAAGTGGGCCCGGACCCACTTTTACTTGCTTGTCCTTAGCTAAGAGCACAACACCCACATCCGTGCTCTTAGCTAAGGACAAGCTCAAGGGTCCCACCATTCTATTATTCAATTTAAATAAAAACATTTTCACAATATTAAAATGCATTAAAATATCCGAAATACTATTACAAATTACAAAATAATTAAAAATTACATAATTAAAATCCTAAAAATTAAAAATTACACAAATAAAATCCTAAAAATTAAAAATTACACTACTCGTTGCCGAATTTCGCCCAAATGTGATTGATTAGATCTTTTTGTAGCTCAGTGTTACAGACGTGCTCCGTAACGAGGCCGGTTAACTAACTTCTCGGAGGGATAAGGTGATCGAACCTTCGACGTTCTCGAAAGATGGACCACGAATTGCTGATTTTCGGACGTTCTCCGACGAACAACAACTAGGGACGAAAGATAATATTCTTGTTGCTCAAAACAAGTTTAGGAAAAGTATTTCATTGATAATTGATTCATTCCCCATACAATGATATAATCTCTCCTATTTATAATAATAAGATACTACTACCCTAACTTAATGAGCAAGAAACAAATATCTAACAAATATAGGAAAGATATGGTAAATCAAAATATAACTAAATAATTTGTAGATCCTAAACTATATGATTCGTATCAACTCCCCCACGGTTGAAATCCACCTTGTCCTCAAGGTGGGAACGACACGACGAAGAAACCCTCCGGGATCAAACGCACAGGACTGCCCTCTCTTTTTCAATATTTTCATAGTATTGCTGATTGTGGTCTTCTTCGTAACCAATTTTTCAGTCGCGACTCTAATCTCATTCTCAAATAACCCTTTCCTATCTTTCATTTTCACTTCATGGTCGTGCTTTTGACTCTCAAATGCAGGCTTGCCATCTTCAACAAGGCATAGAATCTCTATCTTCTCGATTTTTCTCTGCTTCCTCTCAGGTCTTAAATCTTTTTCTTTTGTCTCTAATCTGGATCCAAGAGCTTCAGGTCTTATCTCTTTCTCGATCAGCTTGTGAAAAGTGTTGTTGACCTCTTCTTCTCTTTTGGCCATATAGTCATTCTCTTTATCTTTCTCTGTTTGATTCCCCAAACTAGTAAATACGATCAACTTCTCCTCCCTCTTCTCTTCACAATTATGCGAATCAATTTCCCACTCATTTTTCCTTGAGCTTGAGACACCCGCTTGCAGTTGATGAGGAGAGGCGCATAATGGAGCTTTCACGGACAACGATAGCAAGGGCTGGCAAGGACTCAATGCGGCGTAGGGCGGAAGCTCAATAGTCGATGTTGTACTTGGCTGTTTTAGCGGATGATCTGACTGCAGCGGTGGCTTCTGGTCGAGCACGAGCTGCGGTCGTGTGGGGGTACGGGAGCTTGGGAACGTGGGTCGCTGGTTCTGGTTTTGGGGCTGCTGGCACAGCAGGTCTGGTGGAGTCGGCTGTGGCGGAGGTTCTGGCAGCGGGGAAGTGCGAATATCTTCAATACGGCGACCGGACGTTTGGGAGGGTGGACACCAGCAAGTCTGCCTTTTCGCATCCAGAAATTGCTGCTGATGCGATTCTGGAGAAAACCAACCCGAGTTCGGGCTTTGGCGTGCGCAATGCGGCTGTCGGAGTGGCCGTTCCTGCTCCACAAACTGATCCCTAGAGGGGAAGGCATTGCGCGGCGGCTGATAGGCATTCTGTCGGGTGGAATACCGGCGAGCAGGTAGCGGCTCATATGCGGCCCGACCGAACTGTTGCCGATAGCCCGGAGGGTCCCAGCAAGGCAGCGAATAGTACCGCAGATCTTGAGCCGGCTGTGGCTGTGGCTCCGGCAGCGGACGAGGGCAAAGCTTTCTGCGGGAATCGGAGCACGCATAGGGCTGTTGTGTATATGTTGCCTTTGACGTATGCAAGTTTGTCACACGTTGTTCGATTTTGTCGCAACGTGATTCCAACCTGGAGATAGCGGCATCAAATTGATCGAACAGATGTTCATAACGCCCCAACCCGGTGTAGTTGCATGACATGATGACTTTGAACGGCGGCGGTGAAACTCGGGCAGGTGCTTCAAGATTGTATTTATAATATAGTGTTCCAATTGTATTGTTCTTAGGTGCATTTACATCTCTAGTCCTATAAATAAAGATGTCATTGTATCACAAATAACAATTCAAATCCAATACAATGTAGTCGATAAAAATTTTAGTGTCTTTTATTTTCTGCATTTTACTTTTCAACATGGTATCAGAGCAGGTTCGATCACATGGGTCGATCTCTGTCTCTATATCAAAAAAAAAAAACAAAAAAAAAAAATCAAGGAAGAGGAGGCTCTGCAGTTAGCAAGGGGCTGAAACTTTGCCCAACAGCCAAGTTCTTCACCAACAAAGTGACCGTATAGCAAGACCCGACGGAAACGGCATCATGACGGCAGCGGCAGCGACCGAGTCTGAGGTTGGCGGTGGCATCGCTGTAAACGACGGTGGCGCTTGGCTGGACCGAGACAACAACAGTGAGCTCTCGTTGGCTGAATTTCAAACGGGAATCGACGGCGAAACCCGACCATGGTGATGCAACAGCAAGATCGAGCAACCACAGCCCCGCGGAAGGAACGGAGACGGCGAGAGAGTGTCGCAGCGGTGGCGGTGAGGAGGCTAGGCGAAGGCAGGGACGTGGAACCAGGTGCAAGGGCTCACGAGGTTCGAATCCCAGTTCTCAAGTACCTTATCCGGGACCCTGAAAGCAGCGGCGGCCCCGAAAGCATCAATCGCGATGATGACCTCTCTTGAGCCACCGTATCTCAAAAGCTCTAGTTTATTATGAGACATCAACAGTAGCTGGGCTCGTCTGGTTGCTGAGAAGGTGAGACGTCAACAAGACAGCCCGACAAGCTAGCCCTATATCCGGAGATAAAATCCGTTTTCAAGAAACGTCCGGCCTAGGGGGAGATTAAGGCATGCGACCGGACGATTCCCCTATCTTAACAATGGAGAGAGACGCTCCACAACCAGCATCCAATCCCTCGGCTTGAAACTATCGCCGCAACAGCCTCAAAATCAGGAGAGGAGAGAACTAATTCCGGTTCAGCTGATGATGCAGAGAAGATGGAGTTGTCGGTTTGTCCGGCCTAGGGGGAGAGAATTATGCGATCGAACAATTCCTCTCCAAACCTATGTTGGACGTGTAGGCCAAAGACGACCGCGCCGGTGAGAGAAGAAAAGGCTGCAGAAGCTCAGCCTACACGCCGATGGAGCGTCAAGCATGTGACGCGAAAGGATAGATGACAGAATGAGGCGAGGGAGGCGGCGGTGGCAAGGGCTGAGGAGATGAGCAGACTGACCATGGAGGCAGCCACCAGAACAAAGAAATAGCCGACGAGTTATCCGCCTGAGAGGGCGAGATAATAACCAACCAGACAACTCGTCTTCAGAGTTGCTACGCCGCTGCCGTGTAGCTGAAAAAGGTGACCAAGTCGAATTTCAAGCCCCGCGCTGGCAGAGCTGTGGCACCACGTCAGGGAAGCAGACTTTGTCTCCATCGGTTTGGAGATGACGAGGATCACCAGCGAGCTGTGGCGTGAGATCTTTGAATTTGACTGCCCCCTTATTTCCAGAAGTCAAGAGGAGGAAGCACTGAAATGTTTAGATTCAGTACACATAGGATGGGTTGAGACAGAGAGAGACGAGGAGGAGCCTGCACACGGTCGGCGGAGGCACGGCGATCGCCAGAAGGAGGCGCTTGAGCAGCTGCAGTGGAGCAGCCCTGCCTGCCTCGCACACTCGAAATACTGCATTATCGGCATCTCACTCGTATTCTCCCAGTCGCCAAACGCCGGAATCTACCCACTCTTCCTGTAATTTTCTGTGCTCATCAGAAAGAGAAATAATGATGGTGGCTGATTGAGAGTTGGAGGCATTATCATTAAAGTGGGTCCGTGGCATTAGTTAATGGGACGGTGGCTCCTTGAAAAGAAGAAAAGTTTGAGCTAGTCGGGCTCAAGAAAGAAAAAAAAAATGAAAAGATGATGGCTCATGGTTTGAATTGTGGAAAGGACCGAGAATATTGGTCTTCCAAAAATGAATGAAACTGGCTCATGGTTTGAGATGTGAATGAAACTGGCTCATGGTTTGAGCTGGAATGGATCGAGAATGGTCTGGAATTAACTCCTCGACATGAGTCAAAACTGTCAGAATGGCTCCTAATGGCATGAGCTAAAACTGCCGAAGATGGCTCATAATGGCACGAGCTAAAACTGCCAAAGATGGCTCCTATGGCATGAGCTAAAACTGCCGAAAATGGCTATAGACCGAGCTAAATTGTTATCAGAAAAAGTGAAGGACTCCTGAATATGAGTATAAACTATTTATCAAAGTGAAGATCGTGCAAGTTAAGTTTCTAAAAACTCGATACTTAATTTGAGGGGGAGTGTTGGAAAGAGAAATTGGGGTGTCCCAAGTATATTGGGAAGAGAGAGTGTGGAGTCCCAATCTATTGGGAAGAGAGAGTGTGGAGTCCCAATCTATTGGAAAGAGGAGATTGTATTTATAATATAGTGTTCCAATTGTATTGTTCTTAGGTGCATTTACATCTCTAGTCCTATAAATAAAGATGTCATTGTATCACAAATAACAATTCAAATCCAATACAATGTAGTCGATAAAAATTTTAGTGTCTTTTATTTTCTTCATTTTACTTTTCAACATCCCAGACTCCCTTAAGGAGTTGGAACTCTCTTTCCCAAACGGTTTTGAGTGGGAAGACATACTGCCAATGATAGGGGCCTTACCACTTCTTCACGAGCTCACATTAATGTCCGGTCGCTTCAAAAAAGGCGAGTGGGAAACAGTTGAAGGCCAATTCCCCAGCCTCAGGTCACTAAGCTTGGTCTATTGTCAAGATCTAGAAAAGTGGACAGTGTCAGAGAGCTCCCATTTTCCATTTCTTCAGAAGCTTGGTCTTTGTAATATGAAAAACTTGAAGGAGATTCCATCGGAAATTGGAGAAATACCAACACTCAGATCAATTGAATTGGATTATTGCAATGAATTATTGGTGTTGTCAGCTAATGAGGATATTGAAATTGAGCTATAATCAGTTTCCTATCTATCTAAAGCCTTGTTTTTTGTATATGGGTGTGTTTAAAGAAGACTGCGAGATAAAATCCTCGACAATAGTCGAGCTATGGGTTTCTGAAGGATTTCTTAAACCTATAGATAACAAAAGTTTGACAACGATTGCGAAAGAGTACCTAAAGGAGCTAGTTGATAGAAATCTGATTATAGTTCAAAAGCTGGGGTTATATGGGAATGTAAAATTATGCAAAATTCATGATTTATTAAGAGATGTATCTGTAAAAGAAGCTCAAAAACAGAGATTTTTTTATGTCATGAGAGAAGAGAGTCGTCGAGGAGTAATTAGCCACCACCGGATTGTCAATTCGGGAAGCACTTCAAAGGAAAATAGCCGTGATGCCTTGGACTCTATGTCGCATGCTCGGTTTTATGTATGCCATGCACATGGAGATCAAGAATTGCCAAATTCAAGATTTCTGAGGACACTGTATGCACATGATGGCCCATATACAAACTGCAAGTATTCCTCTGAAAATGTGTTTCACTTGGTGAATTCACGATACCTTGCTTTTAAAGCTAGGGAGCGTGTGATTCTTTCAATCAATCTTCTTTGGAATCTACACACACTAATCATTGACTGTGAAGATTATTTTGTTGCACCAATTGAAATTTGGAAAATGCATAAACTTAGGCATGCCGTCTTCCCATACAAGTTGTTTGGGGGTTAATTTCTAATGGATTTCTCGGTTAAGAATTTTACAAAAAAAATTAATTGTCTTGTCTTGAAGGGCTAAATCAATTTCAAAAAGGACGTTGAAGTGGCTTTTGAGTTTTGGTATTTCAAATTTGTGATTGTTAGATTTATGTTTATTTTGTACTTTAGCTAAAAGGAAACTGTGAGTGGAGAACTGTGACTTGTGTCGTTCAGCTGCAAAGATTCATGCATAATTGTATGTAGGGTCAATCTTTAATTGAAAAGTCCACATCCTTACAATCGCAATTGTATACTATTTCAAGAAAGCTGCAAAATACTTCTATCTTATCACATTATTCTTCTGATCTTACAATTCTTTTTTTTATCTTTTTCTATTAAAAAGAAATGTCTCACTTAAACTTAAAAATACAGTAATGAAGTTAAAGTAAGTTTCAGTACTACCTCCGTTCCATAGTAATGGAGGCGTTTCTTTTCGGCAATGAGATTAAGAAAATTGTGTTAGGTGAGTTAAGTAAAGGGAGAATAAAGTGGAAAATGAAAAAGGTAAAGATGAAGAGAGAATAGAGTAAGAGAGAGTAAATTAGGTGTGGAGAGATGTGTTGACTTTTACTAAAAAAGAAAATGACGTAATGGAACGTACCAAAATAACAAAATGACTCTATTACTATGGAATGGAGGGAGTACATCATACGAAGTTAAATTAGACGTTAGAAAAATATACTAATAATATCGGAAAAGCAAAAGACAAAAGAGAAAGAGAAAGAAAAAGAAAAAGAAAAATGGAAAAAAGAAGAGTAGGTACTTTGCTGAGATTAGAAGTTATGCGTAATAAAGATAGTACTCCAATAAACAGTCTATATAAGTTTTGATATACAAACACAAGAAGTAAAAAAGAAAATACACACACACACACATAAGAATGAGTGAGAGAAAGATGCTTAATCATTGGAGC
>NC_062968.1:19475051-19540673 GCF_023119035.1 Salvia hispanica
GGAGGGATAGAATATAGGCAGAGTTTGATTAATTTATTTATCTGTCTTGACTTTGGCATATTCATATCTTCCATATATATTTTTCCTAATCAAGCTTTCCTTATCCAATATCATATTTAATACTTGCATATGCAAACAATCGATACATATATGAGGAAGGGGCAACAAGGTCAAGGTGTATATACTTTGTATAAATTTAATCAACAATAAAATATAATTTGAAATTACTATTATGGCAATCTCATTATGTCTCCAAAATATTTTTCTTTCTCAAATAATCCTTCCACATTGCCCCTTGTCGTGTTATTCCAACCCAATTACCCAAAAGTCTTGATGAGAGACCGCCGGAAGGAAATGAATTTTGCAAATCAAATTCAGTGCATAAATAATTGTTATGAGTTGACTTGGCTCAAATTATAAGGAAATGTAATAAGAATAATTAAGAAAATGTAATAAGAATAATTAAGAAATAGATATTGACACCTAATACTATGAACTTTAAAAAAGTTTAGTTTTTTCCACGAACTTTGAAATTGACAAATAATTATTTTTATCAGTGAAAAAATTCCAGCTATATTAATAGATTGAAGAACAAATTTGGAGAGTGCTTCTAAAAAAACTATTCTTAATGATTGAAAATCTTGAAACTCTCGAAGTTGTTGTCGAGAAATTTCAAAAAAAAAATCCGTATTATGATATTATTTGCCGGAATTTTTTTATCAGTGAGAAATAACAAACTCGGGATAAAATTCTTGATATTATTTGTCAATTTCAAAGTTCGTGGGAAAAAATCCAATTTTTTTAAAGTTCCATGATATTGGTGCGCCAATATCACTCAAAAAATTGTTGGAATGTGAATATAATAAGTGAAATAAGTTACTTCCTCCATCCCATTATAGGAGTCACTCTTATTGTGGACACGAGTTTTAAGAAATGTAAAGATTAATGGGTTAGAAAACTTAGTGGAATATGAGACACACTTTTATAATAAAATGTGAATGAATTGAGTTAGTGGAACGTGGGACCTACTTATCATTTTTAAAAAAGAGAAGTGTAACTCTTATTGTGGGAGGGACAAAAAATGACAAAGTGTTGGGACGGAAAGAGTATTTAATAAGAAGTCCAGTTGGAGCCATTCGGTTTGCCCAATTAGGCCACGACTATCTCATGATGCCTCTAATATGCTGTTCGCTTGCCGAGACACAAATAATCTCGGCCCATAAGGCCCGCTTCAAGCTCGTTGCAGTAGTGACATATTAGTCGCGTTACATACCATGCAATTATTTCTATCTCACGCCTCTCTCTTCTCTGTCTCACTTCCCCTCCCATCCTTCGCTCCACTTCCATCCCTCGTAACTTTCACCCCTCTCAATTAGTTGATTTTCTGCAATTTTGTTGGAGAGATTGGTTGATGTAGGTTTTTTGGATACACCTTATCCTATATTGTATCTCACTACTAATTAATTTACTCAACCGAACATCATCCTTATTACTCCATTAAAAGGGGCACACTATCGGGCCCAATTACCAAAACGGCCCAGCCCAAATATTTAACCTAATTTCCTCTCTTTCCCCAAAATTCTTCTTCGTCTACTTCTGTCTCATCTCTTTCCGCCATTAGGGTTTTAGCGGCAGCCGAACAGAGTAACAGAGGCATGGCTACTCCAACCGCAACTGAGTCCGTGCAGTGCTTCGGCAGGAAGAAGACCGCAGTAGCGGTCACCCACTGCAAGCGCGGCCGCGGTCTGATCAAAATCAATGGTAAGCCGATCGAGCTAGTGGAGCCGGAGATCCTCCGATACAAGGCGTTTGAGCCGATCCTCCTCCTCGGCCGCCACCGCTTCGCCGGAGTGGACATGCGCATCCGCGTCAAAGGCGGCGGTCACACCTCGCAGATCTACGCAATCCGGCAGTCCATTGCCAAGGCGCTCGTGGCGTTCTACCAGAAGTACGTGGATGAGCAGTCGAAGAAGGAGATCAAGGACATCCTTGGCCGATACGACAGGACGCTGCTCGTCGCCGATCCCAGGCGCTGCGAGCCTAAGAAGTTTGGTGGCCGTGGTGCCCGCGCCAGGTTCCAGAAATCGTACCGTTAAAATGCTGCTTCTGATTGTTGCCTTTTTTTTTGAATACTTTCTACAGAATTTTGAGACCTGTTAGTGAATATTGCTTGAATTTTCGCTATAAATTGGAGAATTATTGCATTTCAAATTTTCAACATATGTTTTGTTTTGCTATATTGTTATTGGCACTTCAAATATTTACTTGCCTTGACTAATTGTGTTGTGTGCCTTTGTTCGATATCTTATATTTCCCTTTCTTCCAAAGTTCCACTTGTTCATTGCATTGCACTGTTGTTGTTGTTGTTGTATGAGTATTGTAAGTTAGACTGAAATCAGTATAATGTTATTGAACTTGAGTTTTCTGTTTGATGAATTTTATTGCATATAACTACTGATTCCTTGACTGTAGTTGATTTATACATGAGCCTACATGAGCCTACATGAGCTTATAAACTCACAATGCTCTCTCCTTGACTTGTAACCTCATTAGCCAAACACTTGACAGCATATAACACTTGAAAATTTTCCTAGGCTGTCTAAAAATAAGCGGAGCCGAAAACCCTGTTATACACCAAAAGCGTAGCTGAAGACCCTCGTATATGTTTCGTTTTAGGTACTTTTGGTGGTTTATCTACGGCTTGGCTCTCTAGAATCTGAATTTGCTTTCCCAGATTGATTGTTTAACTGTTTAATGTGCTCTTAGTGATGATGAGAGCTATTATTGTTACCACAGCTCATATCATCTTTATAGTCATGATGAATTTACAATTTTCTTTAATGTGAAATTGTGAGTATAATGAGGGGTGGCATCTGGTCCTTTGTTTTATGGCAAGTTGGCAATAGACATGGCTTAATCTCAACTTCCCTGCCATTTGTCTATATATATAATCTATATGCTGTGAAGATCTTCATCCCCTCACTCTTACAGTTTCTCAGATTTATCTTCACATTGGAGGATTTGAAGTTTACATATTTGTTCCTACTTCACTTCTCTATGGATTTGATTTGAAGCAGAAATTTAAAGTGGGGTTGGTGCAAGGGTTTAGCTATTATACTTTTTAATTTGTTAAGTAGGGAAATGTTCATATGGTCCAGCATGAGTCGATGAATCATTCCACATAGACATAGTATCAACGAAGGTGCAGCTAGTGAACTGCTGTTCGATAAGTGTCTCTTAGTTGATAAGGCCTAATGTGTACCTTAGCGGGTAAAGCCTCTTTAGCTCAGGACTTGAAGTCATCAGATTAATGAAGAATCATTACTTAATAATGTGTCCTAGTTAAAAATAAATAAATACAGTACGTGTTTACTGGTCTATATATGTACTGGCAATTAATTGAGATCGGTTAATTCTAATAATGTGGAGCTAAACAAAAATAATCCACGAGGCCAATTCAGTATCGTGAAATTGTGATTTTATTGTATTTATTCTATACTACTATACATCTAATATGGTGGAGTACTAGTACAAGTCTACAACAGAAATATATCCTGTATGCTTTTGTGAGGTTTGTCCAGCATCGAGAAATGATTATTTTGGTGTACTCCCTCTGCCAAAAAAAAATAATAGAGATAAGAGAAAAAGCAGGTAAAATAAGATAGATACTTAAAAAAATAGGTAAATTATGTGAGTGGGGAGAAGAAGTGGATAAAACATGAGAGAGAATCATTCTATTTTTAGAAATGGGTTTATTTTTTTGCACATTTCAAAATGGCAAAATATTACTCCTACTATTTTTCGTGGACAAATGGGGTATTTTATTTCAAATATCAAGAAACTGGGAGTAGTAGTAAGTAGAAAAATCCTACTCTATTTGTCCGTGATTAAGAGTTTCATTTTTCTATTTTGGTCATTCCGCCAATAATAGTCCCAATTCATTATTAATGGTAAGTAGCTTTCACATTCTAGTTACTTTTTTCAAGTAGTACATTCTATTATAAAACCAATAGTACTAGTATATAAAAGTGAGATCCACATTTTACTATTTTTTGTACTTACTTTTCTTTATATTACTCCCTCCGTTCCATAGTAATGAGAGCGTTTCTTTTCGGCACGGAGATTAAGAAAAATTGTGTCAGGTGAGCTAAGTAAAAGGAGAATAAAGTGGAAAATGAAAAAAAGTAGAGAGATGAAGAGAGAAAAAAGTAAGAAAGAGTAAAGTAGGTGTGGAAATATGTATTGACTTTTACTAAAAAAGGAAATGACTCTATTACTATGGAACGTACCAAAATGACAAAATAACTCTTGTAGCAGAGTTATTTTGTCATTTTGGTACGTTCCATAGTACTCCCTCCGTTTCTCCATAGTTGAGTCATTTTTCCATTTCGGGAAGTTTCTTCATAGTTGAGTCATTTCCATATATGGTAATTTTTTTCTCTTTCTTACTTTACTCTCTCTTACTTTATTCTCTCTACTTTATTCTCTCTACTTTATTTACTTTACTTTATTCTTCTACCTTTTCCTCTCTCTTACTTTTTTATCTATTTATTTAACACACCCAACATTCATTTCTAAAACTCCGTACCGAAAAGTTCCGCCTCAACTATGAAGAAACGGAAGGAGTACATTTTTTAAAAAACAGTACCAATAAAAAAATAATTCTATTACTATGGAACGGAACGAAGAGAGTATTTTTTAAAAAATAGTACCAATAAAAAAATGAGACATTTATTGAAGGAGGAGAGAGTATTTGCTTTAATGTGAATAGGACATAAAGAAGCCGTCCGACATGGGTGGGTACTGTTGTTAAGGCAACATACATTAGACTGCATCAGATATTTGGTGGTGGTGGTTATCTCATAAAGTTGTAAGTTGTAACTAGCTAGTTGCTGCCCAACCATAACAACATGTGATGCTAATTTATTACCGCATGTTCTTACACACATATATCTTCAAATTTCCACGTGAAAATATGGTAACCTAACTATTTAGTGCCGGAGTCGGTCACTTACTATATTTGGATTTTCATTTTCACTTCCAATTAACATGTACAATTTTTGTGTCCATATTTATCTATAGACACGACATGTATAAACACGAAGTGTAAATGTATTGCTAAAATTCATCTTGGATTGAAAATGGTCCTTGCGTGTGTTGCAAAGTGTAAATGTATCACACCGTGAAAATAGATCCATTAACAAAAGTCAAATCAAGGAAGAATATTTTGCAAGATGAGATACGTCTTGATAGTACTCTCAGTTCAACGTATTATCTCATTTGTAGCCGCATCACTGCTAGAGTGATTACTAATAAATTCACCAAGGACAAAACTTTCAAAAGAGAAAAATATCTTAAGTTATTGTATGCGATGCTAAGCACAACGGTTTTTATATTTTGTGTGTATATTAAATTCTAAAGGATTGCATCATCATTCGTGCTTTAAGGGCATCCGCAATGGGGCGGACGATGCATCGTCCGTCGCATCGTCCGCCACTGCAGCATCGCGGACGATGGGTTAACCATCGTCCGCGCACGATAGATCGTCCGCGGACGATGCGCGGAGGATACCCATCGTCCGTCACATCGTCCGCCACAGTGGACAATGCGGACGATGGGCACGCGTTTCTAAAAATTTTTTGAATTTTTTAAAATTTTTTTTTTCTTATTTAAACTCTACTATTCACTACCATTTCACACACTCCAATTTCAAATCTCTTCAATTATTCTCTCTCATCGACTCAAAAATGAATCCCGACGACTACGATTTGAGTACATCGGATGGCTGCAGACGGGCCTTGACTCGAGCCTTGTTCGATGCCCGTAATGAAGCCAAGGCGGAATGCTTGGCACAAATGCAATGGAGCGGCGGAGGCGCGGGTCCCTCGCCCGATACGACGTCGGACGCTTGTCCCCCGTGGAGCACGACGTAGCGCACGAACGTCTGTTCGCAAATTATTTTGCCGAGAATCCAAGGTGGGGCCCGAATGTTTTTCACCGCCGTTTTAGAATGAGCCGAGATCTTTTTCTCCGCATTGTGCACACGTTGGAGGGCCGTGATGAGTACTTCCAGATCGGGTAGACGGGATCGGCAGACCCGGACTTACGCCGTTGCATACGGAAGTCATGGTTGCGATCCGCCAGTTGGCCTACGGCACAACAGCCGATATGTTCGACGAGTACCTTCACGTCGGGGATACAACTGGCCGCGAATGTCTCAAGACTTTTTGTAAGTTAGTTGTGGAGGCTTTTGGCGACACATATTTGCGACGCCCGACCGCGACGATCGTGCCCGAGCCTCGATGCGGATGCACGAGACGGTGCACGGCTTCCCTGGGATGCTAGGGAGAATCGACTGTATGCACTTGGCAGTGGAAGAACTACCCGACGGCCTGGAGAGGCCAATTTACTAGCGGCTACAAGGGCAGCCACCCGACGATGATCCTAGAAGCCGTCGCTGACCACCGCCTCTGGATCCGGCATGCCTACTTTGGTGTAGCCGGGTCGAACAACGACATCAACGTCCTCAACTCGTCCACCCTATTCGCCGATCAGTGCAGGGGTCGCGGTCCGGCCATTCAGTTCATCGCCAACGGCCGCACACATCATATGAGGTACTACTTGGCCGATGGCATATACCCTAGGTGGCTGTTTTTTCGAAGACGATCAGAGTTGCCCAATTGGTGAGAGGAGAGTCTTGTTTGCGGCAAAGCAGGAGTCCGCGCGGAAGGATGTGGAGCGGGCTTTTGGGGTGCTCCAATCGCGGTGGGTAATCGTGAAAGGTCCGGCGCGTTTCTGGTACAAGGACGTCATCGCCGACGTCATGTATGCGTGCATCATCATGCATAACATGATAGTCGAACAAGAACGTGGCCATGTCACCAATTGGGTGGATGATGAAGCCGGATCTAGCTCCAGCACGGCGACCTTGCCGGTCACTCGAGGATTACCGACCGGCTTCGGTGTGGTTCTAGAGCGACAGGCCTCAATGCGCAACCAACAAGACCATACTCAGCTCATGACCGACATGATTGAAGAAGTTTGGACCCGCAACCGCCGCCGTTGAGAAATTGTAGTTTTTTAATTTCGTATTGTAATGTTTGAATTTTAATGAAATGAAGTTAGTTTTCCAAATTTTGAATTATTTAAATATTCAAATAATAGAAAAATGCTTAGGGCGGGCTATAGTCCGCCCCACTGCAGGTGGAATAGGAGGAGGATAAAATGCTGACATGGCGGTGCATAGGGCGTCCCATTGTGGATGCCCTGAACTTCTCCCAATGGAGATTTTAATTTGGCTGAGTTGGCGGGACAACTAAAACAAACTACAAATTCATCAAATTAGCTTTACAAATTCATCATAGTTGATGGCTTGAAGTTTGCTTAGAAATCACGTTAACTATTTCTAATTGTTTACCTAATAAACTCAAATAGGAGTATAGACTGTGTTCCATTAATGGATTGGAGCTGAAACTTATTGTCGCTGGGAGCTGAAACATTTTTAAATGAATTTTCCCTATTTCATTTATTAGGATTGTGAAAGTTAATTAAAAACTGCCTTTATATTTTTAAATGAATTTTCCCTAAAACAAACTACAAATTCATCAAATTAGCCTCTACTTATAATTATTTCTGACACTACTTGTCAGACATATTTGGGCTCTTATCGACCGACAATAGCAAGCCAGTGTTAAGTTTATGTACTGAGAAGCAAAATTGGGTCAGTGAATTTTATGGCTAGTTGAAATTCAAACATAACTGAAATGATTAAAGTTCTTGAAATTCCTTCAAAAGACATGTTTTAATTACTTACGACTACAGAAGAGTAGCTCTGGTTCGCATGGTCATTTCTAATGCTTTGGCTCTATATGTAACAAAAAAATTAGAATAAAATAATTAAACTTAAAAGCCACATGTTTGAGTAATGATATTAATTTGTACTCTTCTCTAAATTTTGTTAATGATTACATGTGTGGGGTCCCCAAAATCACACAAGACCACCACACAAAATTTTGACCCTAAAACTAAAAAGAAACCCTAACGTTGGATACCATACCATACTATGAAAGAAATGGTTGAAGCCATTAAATTCCACCAACTCCCCTGCATAAAAAAAAGAGTAGATACTCTTGAATCATAGAGAAAACCAAACACACAAAGATAAAATCCCTCTCAGAAACTACTCTCAAAAAAGAAAAAAAAGAAAAAAAGATGACGGAGACGCCCGACGAGCCACTGTCCCCGACCGGGCGTCTCTTCATGCAGCCGAGCTCCGACGAAGTCATCAACTGCATCGTCGCCGGCGAGAATCCCATCGCCCTCGACACTCTCAAATCCGAAATCTCCAACTCTTTGATGCTCAAGCACCCCCGCTTCTGCAGCCTCATGCTCCGCGACCGCCGCGGCCGCGAGCACTGGCGCCGCACCGCCGTCGACGTCGACCGCCACCTCGTCGTCCTCCGCGCCCGCCTCTCCGGCGCCGACGACGACGAGGCCGTCAGCGCCTACGTCGCCGGCCTCGCCTCCTCGTCGCCGCTCGCCGCCGACAAGCCGCTCTGGGAGATACACGTGCTGGCGGCGCACAACGCCGTCGTCTTCCGCGTCCACCACGCGCTCGGCGACGGCGTCTCGCTCCTGTCCCTGCTCCTGACCCACTGCCGCCGCGCCGACGATCCAGCGCGGCTGCCAACAGTGGGTGGGAGCAGAGCCTCTGCCGCGTCAACGCTGCTGACGCGCCAGAGGTGGGGGTTTTGGGAGATTGTGAAATTGCTTTGGTTTACTTTTTTTTATGTGGTGGAGTTTGTTTTGAGGGTGGCGTGGCTGAGCGATCGGAGGACTGTTGTTAGTGGCGGATCCGGGGTGGAGCTCTGGCCGCGGCGCCTCGCCACGGCCAGGTTCCGCCTTGCGGATATGAAGATCGTGAAGCGAGCCGTGACTGACTCGGTGAGTTCAAATAATTTCGTTTACGCTCTTTCCATTTTGGTAAGTTCCATATTTTATTTTTAGTTTTAGTAAATTTTATTTTATTTATTTATTATTTTTTTCTGGTGGCCCCATTTTCCTTTTATCACTTTCTTACTTACCGATTGAGCATGTCAGCTCAAAAATACCTATTTTTATAGGATGGAAGTAGTAGTATACATATTTTTTAAATAGTTTAGTAAACAATCACAATATTTTGAGTTATATTGTACTTTAAAATAAGAATGATGGATAGGTAGAAGATAACATGTGGATTTCTACATAAGGAAGAAATGGAAGTGTTTATTAATCTTAGTTTAGATGATACGTCGCTAATCTGGTCTGACACAGTAGTATATTGGGGTATAAACTATATGTGGTCTAATTTGGATGGAGATTTTTCAGGAAATATTACCTAATTGCTAAAATTGGAAAATTGAGTTAAATTTTCACAATGCATGTAATAGATATGGTGATGTAGATTGTACTAGTTAAAACTTTGCACTCTTCATGCACACATACTTTTTTCGGCAAGGGCATTGAATTATCTTGTTGTTAATGTCTATGATGTTCGAACTTAAAAACAAAATACTGGTCATTTTTAAATATAGTAGCTAGGGGAAAGTCTCTCCATTTTAGGTTTTTAACTAAATTTAATAAACTTTTAGAATTTGAATTTTTTTTTTTTTTTGGAAATGAGATGAGTAGATATTCTTGGTAAATACATATTCAAAATATTTTTTCTTCTCGCGAATAAGGACTTCTCCATATGGTAAGTTTCATAGTCAGTCATAATAAAAATCCTTTTATTCAAAAAGTGTCATTTTTCTATCTTGGCAATGTCTATAACAAAATATCTCATCATATTTTAGTAATAGTATTAATTTCTACTCATATTGCATTATTTTTTGTAACAATATTAACCAAAATGGAGGGCAAAAGTAGGTATGAAACTAAACTTAGGCTCATGTACATTCAGATGCACAATATATCCATCTTTATATTCCTAAGGGATTGGCTCATTTCTCTTCCTAATTGTGTGTGATCAATCCTAAACAACAATTGCAACTTAAACCATGAAAAAAGAAGAGTATAAAAAATTGAAAGTGACACAAGAGTGATACGCATGTTAAATTTACATGACATTGCTTTATGATAAGTTAGAATGGGCTGGTAGAGCATTAATTTACACTCTAAAATCCAAAATAGGTGTAGCTTACAGTTTACTAGCTTAGCAAATTTTTTTATATAGTACTATTAGACTACTTTTCATAAGCGTCGCTGTTATTGAATTGGTAAAATTTTAAATTTATTCAAACATTATGTTCTATTTCAATTTTTTCTTAAATTGGTAATAAATGCTTTTAAAACTCAGAAAATGACATGAAATGTGAAGGTATGGAATATTAAAAGCTTTTGAGTTTGCAGACCATCAATGATGTACTCTTTGGAATAATATCAAGTGGGCTTTCTAGATACCTTGACATGAGAGAATCTCAAGGTAACTTCATTGATTCCTTTTACATAACATATCATCAATGATTACTAACACCTTTTTTTGTCTTGTGCATTCCTCTCTAGCTCTGAGGAATGGTATTCAAATCACAGGCATTGCCATGGTCAATCTCAGACCCCACACAGGATTACAGGTAAAGTAAATCCTAATTGAAAATTGATAATTTTTTCGGTTACTTAATCCTAGTTTTATTTTGTTATAGGAACTCTCCCAGCTGATGAGCGGTGATCCCGGTAGCCGGTGGGGCAACAAGTTCGGCGTGATTCTGTTGCCCGTTTATTACCACGGAAGCGAGGCAGATCCTCTGGAGTTCGTCAAGAGATCGAAAGCTATGATCGACAAGAAAAAACTGTCTTTGGAAGCCCCCTTCTCTTACAAACTCATGGACTCCATCATTTCTCTCTTGGGTCCAAAGGTACATTAGTTACCACTTTTTTCTATTTTCTTAAAAGGGATGTGATCAAACTCTAAATATTATACAAACTCTAAACTATGATCTGGACCCTTTCTCTCAACAGATGACAAAATAGTAGTAGCAAAAAATGTCAACACATTGTCAAGGGTTGATGATGTTGTGTTGATATTGTGTTGACATTTTCTGTTGCTACTATTTTGTCATCTGTTGATATTTTTTAACGGTCTAGATCATAGTTTGGAGTTTGTACAATATATGAGTTTGCATTTTATCACTACCCTTCTTAAAAAAAGAACATCAAAATGAATGAATGCATGTACTAATTCCATGAATTGTTGTAGTTGGCTAGCATGCTCAAGTACCGGCTTCTTTGCAACACCACGTTCACTGTTTCGAACGTCGTGGGGCCTCAGGAGGAGATCACACTGGCCGGGAACCCGGTCAAGTACATCCGGCCCACTTCCAGCAGCCTACCTCATGTAATGCTCTGTGTTTCTTTTAAGTACGGGTTTCGATTTATAGCTGATTTTTTTTTGTCGTTACGTCTGCATGCAGGCGATCACGATGCATATGATGAGTTATGCAGGGATCGCGGACTTGCAAATCTTGGTGGCCAAGGATGTCATTCCTGACCCCCGAGTTCTCGCCAACTGCTTCCAGGATGCCCTGCTCGAACTCAAGGCCGCCGCAGAGGCAGCCCTCAAATCTTGAAGGACAAGATTTTTTATTTATTTAACTTTTCAAGTATTTTGTGATATAAGATGCTATATGTTTCTGCCATAAATCTTGATAAACTCAGAGTAATTTATATAGCATTCTTGAAGAAACTCTACATTTTTTACATGTACGGAATTATGGAGAAAATATTGCGTTCTGGTTTATTTACCATAGTAAATGGAGGTGTTCTTAGTGCTACCTTTCTTCCTCCGAACGAGAAGCTTCCTCAGAAAGCTGATTCCTCCGCCTCCTCTCCTCTTGCTCGGGGCTATGACTATAGCTCCGGACTTCACATTTCTTCCTTCGTTCTTATTCCCAAGATAAGTTGTTGGTGTTGCAATTTGGCCGTCTGGGAAAGTGATAGCGTTGTAGTTGCAGGAAGACACCACGTTCTCCACTGTCGTGCTTATGATCTGTTTTGTCTTGGGGGACTCCTCGTTGCTGGCCTCTCCGTTGTGCTCACGCATCATCTGATCGCGCAGAGACGACCGCTGCTTCAGCTTTTGCTTTGTCCCGTCGCTCATGTCTAAGGCCTTCAGCTGCTTCCCTAGTTTCACTATGGTTTCTTCACATTCTGCTAGCTTAGCAGATGCTGCTGCAGTAATCTCCATCCCCTGCCATTTCGAAACACATTTTTTTCGTAAAATTGATATGTTTTTGCCATCACAAAAAGGTTGGAATTCAAGAAATTTACAGTTTGCAGCTGCCTTCCTTCCTCTGAATATGGATTGTTTGCAATGCTGTAGATGACAAAAACCACAAAGCAAATTACAAACTTATGCTAAAGGTTGGGATCATTCAACGGAACACTAGATAGATAGATACCTTTCGAGTTGTAGTTGAAGCTCGAGGCAGGTTCCTTCTAGTTCTTGACAGCAATGGCTTTTATCATCAAGCTCAACTTCTACAGAGGTTAGCTTCTGGAGAAGTTCGTGTAGCTTGGCTGTGGTAAAGGTGAGCTGCGTCTCGAGATCTTCATTCGCGACCTTCAGATTCTCTAGCTGATCCTCGGTCACCCTCTTTGATTCCTTCAGTGTCTCCATCTCATTCTGCAGGCTTGCAATGCCTCGTTGTGACTGGTCGTTGCCCTGCCTCCCTGGCACCGGACTACTAACATCAACCGATGATTTGATGAGACTCAGCTCATTCTTCAACCCTTTGATCTCTACTTTGCATGCTGAATGGATTTTCTTCATTTCAAGCATGAGATTCTGCACGGATTCGAGCTGCAAGGCCGTTCCTGGCCCATCTCCACCGAGGTGCTTCCTGAATTCGTCTGTCACGGTGGGATCGTCTTGAAATGAGACACAACTGTTAATGATCCATTCAAGAATGTAAACCAAATCCACAGTGAATTTCTCAAAACTGATCTTCCCATTTAGTAGCTTATTGCTACTATCAATGAATTCTTGCAAGACTGCGGTTAGATCACTCCTTTTCCATCGGGAAGTATGAATTTCATAGTCATCGTCTACTTGTGAAGGTTTCATGTTACCAACAAGCTCTATCAATTTGGTGATGGATCTGTTCATCTCTGGCGGAATTAACTCAGTGCACGGTTCTTGGATCAACGCTGTTGGGCTTGGAGACGAAGGAGGCGATTTCCATGTAATGTATCCGGTGATGGGAAGCGGCTGGGATTCCTCGGGATGTCTGATGCTGTGTGAGGACAGCCTGATGTCTTCGAGGAGCTCATCGATGCTTCTTTTCGAAGCATTGTGCTGCTCCAGGATCATGTTAGTCACATTCTGTAGCCAATCATCATCAGGTTTCTTGTCTTTGGCCTTGAGTTCTTGTCCCGTTTCACTATAGTTATCGCGCACCACCAGAGCAAGGGCGTTCGAGTCCACATCAGAAGCATCAAACGACCCATCGACAGCAACTATAGCAAGTTTCTCCATCTCAACAAAATCATCCATTAGGCTCATCTCCGAAGCTCCAATCATTTGACATTCAGCGACTAACGCAAGAGCCTTCGAACTGATCTCATCCGGTTCAGCAGTATTCGTCAGCAATTTACGTTCAGACTTCTCACGAGACTCCGAGTCCTTGAGTTTTCTAAGCTGTGATATTTCCTCATCTTTCTTGGCCAAAAACTCCTTGAAAATTGTGTTCTCTTTCTGCAAATCCTGCACCTGATCAATCAAGAACCCGAGCTGCTTGGTCGTGTTGTCAAGGCCGTATACCTCACCGCGGTCTTGCATAGGCGAACCCCCACATGTGGCCTTTCTCCGTGTAGTCATCTGATTTCTTCCCTGAGCCTCGATATCCCGGGCCAACATAGGCGGACTAGAGAGGCGTTTACGTGTCAAGCCACGCAATCTCTGGCATTCCATTTCCAACTTCTTGATTTTCTTGACATTCTCCAAATGCTGCTTGTGGGAAGCTTCAGCAGAACGGCGGCTATACCCCACCTCCTCGTTCTTGAGCTCGAGCTCTTTCTCAACGCTCCGGAACTCGTACCTCAAAAAAGCATTTTCCTTTTCGACAGAATCCAATCTTGCCATCAGAGCCTCCAACTCAGCCTGTGTCTGAATCTTGACACTATTGAGATCCTCAACCAATTTCTCTTTCACAATCAGAGCCCTGCTGAGATAAGAATTCTCCGAAGTTAGGCTTGCCAGCCGCTTTCTCGTCTCAGACAGTTTCTCCTCGAGCTTCTTGTGCGACTTCTCAAACTCCTCAGAAGTCTGCATCACAGCATCATGCATTCTCTGCTCCTGATCCTGCCGAGCAAGATTCAGCTGCTCCATGCAGTTCTTCAACGTCGAGTTCAAGTCGCCTAGTCTCTCGTTCGCAGCTGATCTCTGCTGCTGAGCCTCGCCGAGCTCTTGCTTCAGACGGCCTATCTCTTCCTCCGCCTTTTCCCTGTCTGAAGTGGGATGGATTCATGAACCAAACCACATTATTCAAACACCAAAAACAACGAAGATCATCGCGCTTGCTCGATGTATATATATATACCTGCTGCAGCAAGTTCAGCCTCTCTTTTGAAGCTCAACACAAGTTCATCTTTGGCCGAACACTCCTCAGCAGCAGAGTCCAACTTCTCATTCAACAATTTCAATGAATTCTGAAGATCTACTTCTTTGTCACTCGAAACAGATTGTGCCTAAGTAAATTATATGTGTAGAACAAAAATTTAGTACTACTCATGATTAAAACACTACAAAACTGTATAATAAGTAAAAAAAGTGTGACATACTTCATCTGAACTTGCAAGAATGGTCTTCTCTGAAGACTTTCTCCTCCACAGCCAAGTTTTTTGATCCATTGCTATTCCCTATAATCAAGAATGGAAATTCTGAAAATAAATAAATATTACTAATAGATATATCCTGCCATAACTGTCCCTTTCTGCAAAAACAGTCAACAGAAACACAAAATCTTAATTTTTGTAGAAAATTAACAACTTTTGCATCAGGGACACAAGAAATTCATCTGAAAAGCCAAATTACTTCTCTTTTAGAAAAAATAAAAAATAAAAATAACAAATCTATAACAACAAGCAACTTGAACATGAATGAGACAACTCATTGTCCAGACTCTAATTATTACAGAGAAGGACAAATCAAGAAACTAAAAGAGAGAGTGCATGCTTGCAATATGGTGAAAAGTAAATTGAGCCTGGCTAAAATCACTACACATGGGTAGTAAATAGAGGGGAATTATAAAAATGCAGACAAAAATTTGGAAATAAGATTTGTGTCAGAAACTTAGAATTAGATAGCTTGCAAAAAAATGATGCTGCAAATACTTACTTGAATTAGAATTGCATATGCCTAATCAAACTTCTCTGCATTCATACTTTTCTCACCACTCACCATCTTCACATCCTTATGCCAACCAATTACACACACAAATGCTATGTGTGTGTGAAGAAATTAAAGCATGTAATAATAAATGCAGCTTCACCGCAAGGCTTGATTTTTTTGCAGATGAAAATAAAGTGGAGGAATTTTGGGAGTTATATAATGCTACACCAATAACCTGAAACAAGAAGAGAGAATACTTGGATTTAATTCGTGTAAATAAATGCCCACCGACAAAAACCTGAGCTGTAAAATAGTCATAAAGTGAACAATGGTGAAATGTGCATCAAATGCATAAATGTGTAATTATTTTTGCTTGACTATTTCCATTGATGGAAAATTAGAAGCGTTTGAAAAACATAGACATGCATGATGGAATGTGTTGAGAGGTTTCTGATGAGACATTGCACCTTATTTTAAGCATAATGTGATATTGATTTGGATCCACATGAATTGAAGTTCCATTTAATTTTTATGGTAACGATTATTTGTGGTTGGTTTATATAATTATATTATTCCAACTAGTTACAAAATAAATTAATAGTATTCCAACTTTGTTAAATTTATTATGTAAACTGTGTATGTTTAGCATGGTTATTTTCTTGTGTGTGTATTTATTTGGATTAGTGTTTACTGAAGGAATACATTTGGGAAATACTCGTCTGTCTGTTCGTTCACTATTGTGGATGCTCTTAATTTTCGATGCTGATATAAATGCATATTGTATTAACTAGTATTATATGAGTTGTAAAATTGTAATAAGACAGTAGTAATATATGTGCAAAGAAAATTAAATACTCCTGGAATAAAAAGAAAAAGTCAGAGAGTTTAATTTTAAAATTCCACCGGAAAAAGAGGAACGATTTAAGGTTAATAATACTAGTGATATTTAATTTAGCTTAACAACACAATGATTTTGTCGGCATATCATTTTCCTTTTATTTAATTATTATAAAGTTACATTCGGCCTACTATGGTTTGGTAATTCAGCTGGGATTTCCACTTTTTTCATAGGATGGAATCAAGTGGACCCTGCAAATAGACTCTTTTCATATTAATTTTATCTTATTTTGCTTTAGTGCTGCTTTCTTTTAATCAGTGGTTCAACTTTTGATTCTATCTCTCTAATAATTTGTGTAGGGAAAGAGGAAAAAAGAAGAATAAAAATGCTTCATTGATTTCAATCAAGATATATGATGTATATGCGCAGCGGTACTTCATTGATTTTATATATCACAAGAAATTTATAATAGATGGTTTTAAGATGCAAAATAGGAGTAATACAGTGTATGAAAAATCAGAGTATAATTTATGCCAATTAAAATTTTATAAAATAGTAGTAATTCGGAAGTGAGAGGAGCTTAAATCACGGCAAATTTTTTCATAAATAAAAAGAAGAAGAAAAAAAATGGATTTCACCAAAGTAGGATAGAAATAATTTTATCTTCATTATCGAAATTGTATGATATTGGATAATTTTATCTTCATTATCGAAATTGTGTTTGAGCATTTAATGTAGTGGGCCTGGGACTAATTAATAGGCCGGTACATATTGTTTATGGATTGTAGTCCAGCCCATGACAAAATTTGGAAAACAATAATTATGTAATTATTGTAAATATTTGGAGCAGTGGATTGTTATAAATTGTAATGCATTTTATAATCAGGTATGGAATTGATTTATGTAATTTACCAATTAAATTAAAATCAAGTAATTTCAATCTAGTGGGGCATTAAAAAAACCCAATTAACCATACCAACTCTGTCTCACGCCTTATCCATCCTCAAACGCAGTTGACCTGGCCAAATCTACTGCGGCAATACACCGCCGCCTTCAGTCTGTAAATTCCACATCTACCCCTCGCCTTGCTGTAAGTACAACACTGGACACATGGGCAAATCGGTCATCTCAAGCTGAAAAATGACCATTTAAAAAAATCAGTAGTCTGACGCGCACAACGTTCAACACTTCCGTTTCCCCAATTTTCACAAAATTCACAAACAGCCCTCTCGGAAACATTTATTCCCACACAGCTCCCCAAAATCCACAAATCCCCACCAACCCTAAGAGAGAGAGAGAGACGATCCACCGGTTCATCCACCGACTCGATGGAGATCGGGCCGGAGACGGCGGCGGAGGCTGAGAGGCTCTTGCCTTTGGAATCCTCAGCGTCTTCGATCGGTTCTTCGCCGGGAGAGAACAGTAGCGGCGGCGGCGGAGGGGATAATGCTAAGACCAGGTTTAATTTGTTGGATGACGACGAGGAGGGGGATGTTTGCCGGATCTGCAGGAATCCTGGCGACGCGGATAATCCGTTGCGGTACCCCTGCGCGTGCAGCGGCAGCATCAAGTTCGTTCACCAGGATTGCCTTCTTCAGTGGCTGAATCACAGCCAGGCTCGCCAATGCGAGGTTTGAACTATGATTGATGTGTTGTTCTTTTCTTTCTGGACGAGATTTTGTTATCGTGCAATTATCGCCTTGAATTGTTCTATTGGTTTGTTCGTGGAAATAATGAGCTATTTTGGTGGAATAGTATCGGAATTTTGACTTAAGCGGGTTCTGTTTGGTTGGTTCATGCAGAGGCGGATATTATGAAGCCTTAGCTGAATTAATATGTTGAAGTTATTTACTCTTTCTTCATCCCTCTAAATCATGTTTCTATTCTACTTGTTTCTTGTTTTTGGGTGATTCATGATTGTCAGCTGTTTCCTTGGAAGTGCTAGACGGTTTTAGAACGTGATATTGTAAGTTGTAAGAACTAGTGTGAAAATGAATATATGGAACTTTGGTTGTCCAGGCTAACTTATAGAAGCGGGCATTGTCACGTATGCATGTTTTTCCTTCATCTTCTCGAAGTTTTAGAGGAGTTTGTGAAATTCTGTCCCAACAACATGCATGAATCTCAACAGCTTCTTGCTCTCAAAGTATAATATATGGAGATTGTTGTTTTCGACTGTTTTGTATTGTTTCAGGCTTATCGAATTGTATTGTTTCAGGCATATCGAATTGTTATAGTCAAGGGAACTCCTAAAACAATGACAGACCTTAACTGATCTTTTCTGCATTGCAGGTCTGCAAACATCCATTTTCATTTTCTCCAGTTTATGCTGAAAATGCTCCCACAAGACTTCCATTTCAAGAATTTATTGTTGGGATAGCTATGAAGGCTTGCCATGTTCTGCAATTCTTTCTACGTCTCAGTTTTGTGCTTTCTGTTTGGCTTCTCATCATTCCATTCATCACATTTTGGATTTGGAGGCTGGCATTTGTTAGAAGTTTTGGAGAAGCCCAGAGATTATTCTTGAGCCACTTATCTACAACAGTCATTCTCACTGACTGCTTGCATGGATTTCTGCTGTCTGCTAGCATTGTTTTCATTTTTCTCGGGGCGACTTCCTTGAGAGATTACTTTAGACATTTACGAGAGCTTGGTGGACAAGATGCTGACAGAGAAGATGAAGGAGACAGAAATGGAGCTCGTGCTGCAAGAAGGAATCCAGCTCAAGTCAATAGAAATATTCCTGTTGAGGGGAATGGTGAAGATGCTGGTGGAGCCCAAGGAATTGCTGGTGCTGGTCAGATGATTCGACGAAATGCAGAAAATGTTGCAGCTAGGTTGGAGATGCAGGCAGCTCGGCTTGAGGCTCAGGTTGAACAGATGTTTGATGGTTTGGATGATGCTGATGGGGCAGAAGATGTACCTTTTGATGAGCTGGTTGGCATGCAGGGGCCTGTGTTTCATCTGGTTGAAAATGCATTTACAGTAAGTCTTCTGAATTTTATTTTCATTTGATTTTTTGAGGTCCTAATTGCTAAATGGCCCTGAAGGTCCCTTCTTATCAATTGTTGGTGCCAAACTGGAATTCTATTTGTGGTGCATGCTCTCCATTCTACATGGAGTAGTACATACTGTTATTTTCTTGCTAATTCTGCTAAGGCTTTTGGTTCGCTTAGTTAGCTATGCTTAGCTTTTTACTTGTTTTAACATGCTAAATCATTTGTCGCCTTTTTTTCCTATTGTAATAATGCACTATGCCGTCAATTATAACAAGAAACAACAACTGTGTTTGGATATATTTGCATGAGAATTTTTTTTCAAATTTAACAACTATGTTTAGTATTTTGAGAATAAAATTTGTTTCCATATTTTGCTTTCATTTAGTTAGTAATCACACTGTCATCATTTCAACCACAAAATTCCTTACTGGATGCTCTTATTATTTATGAGATGCGCTGTGACCTTTTTTGTTTTCTTATGTGAGGCATGGTTGAGAAAATCATGCTTTTCCTGCATGAAATCCTTTAATGAGTTATCAGCACTGTCTTCACGTTCGAATGAGTTATCCAAAAAATTAACCTTCTGACCTGTGCGAAATTCATCCATGTGATACTTTGGATTAATATGCATTGTCATTGAGAAAGTTAATGTTTGTACCTTTGTTTCTTGCAGGTTCTTGCGAGTAATATGATATTCCTTGGAGTTGTAATCTTTGTGCCATTCTCATTGGGGCGGTTTATAATATCTTACCTATCTTGGATTTTGTCATCTGCTACCAATCCAGTGTTGTCCACAGTTGTTCCACTGACTGAATCAGCACTTTCTTTGGCCAATATCACTCTGAAAACTGCTCTGACTGCTGTTGTAAATCTAACATCTGATAATCAAGACCAAAGGATGCTTGGTCAGGTTGCAGATGTACTGCAAGCAAATGCAACAGGACAAACTATCGCAAGCAATATAAGCTCTACGGTGGCAACAGACATCTTGAAAGCACAGTCAGTTGGGGCGTCACGTCTCTCTGATGTTACTACTCTTGCTGTTGGCTACATGTTCATATTTTCTTTTGTCATCTTCTATCTTGGGATTGTTACCTTAATCAGGTATTCAAGAGGAGAACCTTTGACAATGGGGAGGTTCTATGGTATTGCTTCCATTGCAGAAACTATTCCGTCCCTCTTCAGGCAGTTTGTGGCTGCAATGCGGCATCTTATGACAATGATTAAAGTTGCGTTCCTTCTGGTGATTGAGCTGGGTGTTTTCCCTCTGATGTGTGGTTGGTGGCTGGATGTTTGTACTATAAGGATGTTTGGGAAGTCAATTTCTCAGAGAGTTGAGTTCTTCTCAGTTTCGCCATTAGCAAGCTCCTTGGTTCATTGGGTTGTGGGAATTGTGTACATGCTGCAAATAAGTATCTTTGTCAGCCTTCTTCGAGGGGTATGAATTGTGCCAAACTTATAATAATTTTTTTTCAGCACTAGCTTTTTTTTTTATAACTTCTAAATGTCCATATGTTGTAGGTCCTGCGCAATGGGGTTCTTTACTTTCTCCGTGATCCTGCTGATCCTAATTACAATCCATTTCGTGATCTCATTGATGATCCTGTGCACAAGCATGCTCGTAGAGTTTTGTTGTCCGTTGCTGTATACGGGAGTTTGATAGTCATGTTGGTATTTTTGCCTGTTAAACTAGCAATGAAGATGGTTCCTTCCATTTTCCCTCTGGATATCTCGTAAGACTGCCTTTGACTTTTTTTTACAATCTTCTGAAGTTGGTTTGGGTCTTTCTGTTAATTTACTCTATCTGCTCTAATTTATGGATGCATACTTTCTTTTGCAGTGTCTCCGATCCATTTACTGAAATTCCAGCTGACATGCTCTTATTTCAAATATGCATTCCTTTTGCTATTGAGCATTTCAAACTACGACATACTCTCAAATCCCTTCTCCGGTATTGGTTCACTGCTGTTGGCTGGGCTCTTGGCTTGACAGATTTTCTACTCCCAAAGCCAGATGATAATGGTGGACATGAAAATGGAAATGCTGATATGGGCAGACATGAGAGAGGACATGGACCCGCAGTTGGTCAGGAACGAGTGGTAGCCCTTGAAGATGTGAACAGACCCAGACGTTTGGCTGCAACTGTCGAATCGACTGAGGAGCTTGATGATGAACTAACTGATACAGAGTAAGTTCTAACAGTACTCAGGGTCTATTTCACCAGTCAAAGGATAAAACCAGTAGGTCCTGAGATTCAGGGGACATATACTGAGTGAAAGATCTTTTGCCTTGTCTTAAGTAGTGCACATATAGCTCTATAGTTGCTCGGTCACTCCTTTGTTTTGTGTATGTATCTTAAGATGATGTGGCGTAGTAGCGTAAGTTGAGTGGCACTAGGCAGTTTAGGAGTTTGATTAGGTTCTCCTTTGAATCTTCAGACTAGTTTTGTTCTCTTCTTTATCCGGAAATACAGAGAATCATAGCACTAAGCCATAGATCATGTCAATCCATGGGTGTACAGCCTTGGAGTCACTGGTTGGTGTGATCTTTGTTTCTTGTTCAGCTTGGCTTTGGTTTGTGTTATCTTTTAGTTGATTAGTTGACTTTGTTATTATTGGTTTGCAACTTCAATATTTTCAATATTACTTGTCTGTTATGTTGTTAAAAGTAATCATTTTCCGCGTCTTAAGTTGTTGCTTCTGGATAATGATAGCTTCACGATGAATCATTTGGTAGCTGGGTCTTGGTATTTCTTTGTGGTGTGTGTATCTGTAGTACTCCTCACCTTATATTATGTGGCTGTTCCTTCAGAAGGTGGGCTTTTGTACTTCGGATTGTGCTATTGTTGATGGTTGCTTGGATGACACTGCTTATATTCAACTCCGCGTTGATAATTGTACCAATATCCCTCGGGAGAACACTCTTTGATGCCCTTCCGCTTCTCCCATTGAGTCATGGCATTAGGTGCAATGGTAAGAAAGTGGTGATAAAATCTGATGGAGACTGAATTATATTTACTCCAGAATGAAAGTGATGCTGAAAATTTTACACGTTGATTTCTTCTCCAGATTTATACGCTTTCGTCATTGGAAGCTATGTCATTTGGACTGGTTTGGCTGGAGCAAGGTACTGTGTTGATCTCATTAGAACAAAGAGAACTAGAGTATTGCTTAACCAGATATGGAAATGGTGTGGCATTATTTTCAAGAGTTCTGTGCTGTTGTCAATATGGGTAAGAATCTTGTCAATTGTGCAAAAGAATAAAATACATTTAAAATCCATTGTCGGCTAACAGTTCACTCTCTTGCAATTGCAGATATTCGTGATTCCAGTGTTAATCGGGCTGCTGTTTGAACTCCTCGTGATTGTGCCAATGCGGGTTCCAGTGGATGAAAGTCCGGTTTTCCTTTTGTATCAAGATTGGGCAATGGGGCTAATATTTTTGAAGATCTGGACTAGAATGGTGAGCATCTCTATTTCCATTGGTATATTATATATTGCTCTTTGTGGAATCAGAGAAACCTCATTTTTTTTTTCTGGAACTTTTATTGGTTCCAATAGGTTATGCTAGATCACATGATGCCACTGGTGGACGAGAGCTGGCGTTTAAAATTTGAAAGGGTGAGAGAAGATGGTTTCTCACGTCTGCAAGCCTTCCGGGTTCTCCGGGAGATTGTGTTCCCGATCATTATGAAGCTGCTTACCGCGTTATGTGTACCGTATGTTCTGTCGAGAGGGGTGTTTCCCATATTCGGGTACCCGCTGGTCGTAAACTCAGCTGTGTACCGATTTGCGTGGCTGGGATGTCTGATCTTCAGCGTGCTGTATTTCTGTGCCAAGCGATTCCACGTGTGGTTCACGAATCTCCACAACTCGATACGAGATGATCGATACTTGATTGGGCGGAGGCTCCATAATTATGGAGAGAGGGAGAATGTAGTTATGATGAGGCAACACGGGCGTGGTATTCCGGAAGACAGAGAGCAGCATCCAGGGTTGATACGTAGGTACGTTGTTCCAGAAGAAGAATAGTAGGCAAACAAATTTGCCTCTTGCGAATATGAATATTAATATGGCTGGATTGACTTTCTTGTAGAGTTATATTTGTTTTTTTCTTTTCTTTTTAACTTGACATTGTACTCTACAAGATATAGGATGGTGCTTGTTGCTTCAAATATGGAAGCTATAATTTTCTGTCTGCTTCTCTACCTCCATATAATCTTTATACTTCCTCCGTAATTAAGTCGTATTTTTTTTACGAGTTGTCTCAAGATAGTTCTTTTTTTTTGAGGAGGGGACCCTCCATCTTTAACTTACTTGCTTACTTCGTTTTCTTTCTTACTTTATTTTCTTATCTATGATCTCTTTTAACACATCAATTTCTTAATTTTCGTTCCTAAAAAGGATGCCTCAACTACTTTGAGACGAAGGGAGTATCTTGGAGCAAAATATAATTGTCCTAGTTTGTTATCATCTTTGTTCCTGAATAACTGTCTCATTTGTTCTTTTTTTTGGTAATGGACTCTATTTCACTAGTTTTATTTTAAGAGGGAACTTTTTTTTAGGTCCACAAACTTTGCCAAAAATATCATTTTAGGTTCGTGAATTTTGAAAATATCATTTTAGGTCTATCAACTATGAGTTAATATCACTTGAGGTATTTTGAATTTTTTCCGGACAAAAATGCCCTTATGACCTTCAATGAATTTGGACAATTCTTTCGCCACTCATTTTGCGTCAGAGACATAGAGTCCAACAATTTTTAATGGCAAATTTTTATATTTAAATTCAATTTAGATGTTAATTGATCTCTATTTTGAAATTCATATAAATAATACTTCTAATTTCAAAACAAATAAACTAAATATAATTGACAAATCTCCTATAGTATGTTCTTAAATGCAGTTTAGATTGAAAAAATATAATAAAGTATCAAGTTCCAATTCACTATCATTAAATAAATGAAAAATTAACACATATTTTTCACGGTAAATTTTAATTATATTTAAATTCAATTTGGATGGTAATTGAATTAAATAGTACTCCCTCCGTCCCACAAAGATAGTCCCACTTTGACCCGGCACGAATTTTAAGAAATGTAATGAAAAGTGAGTTGGAAGAAATGTAATGAAAAGTGAGTTGAAAAAGTTGGTGGGATGTGGGTCCTACTTTTAACGTATTAGTTTTATAATAAAATGTGAGTAGGAATGAGTTAGTGGAATACGAGGTCCACTGCCAAAAATGGTAAAAGTGAAATTAGACAAACTTTATGGGACAGACGAAAATGGAAAAATGGGACAATCTTTGTGGGACGGAGGGAGTAGTAAAAAAAATTGTTGGACTCTAGGTCTTTGATGCAAGATGAGTGGTGAACGAATTGTCCAAATTGCCCTTTAAAGGCCCTAAGGGCATTTTCGTCCGGAAAAAAATTCAAAATACCTCAATTAATATTACAAGAATGAACGTAAAATGATATTTTAATCATATTTTATTATAAAATAATGTACGTGATTTTTTAAGTCAATCTTTGGGTTCCGATTTTCGGCACCGATGAATATTTTTATGTGAACGACGATACTTGAGGCCTGAAAATTTTATAGCGAACAGTATGAAACCCTTTTATTTGTAAAGAAAAAGAGGAAAATGAAACAGTAAAACGTGATGAAAGAAATTTCCCCAATTTACACCGACCTGATTTGGCGCTAGTAGAAATGGAACGAGCACGCAAAGGCGGAAATTCAACCGTTAAATAACAGTCACCCACCTATCACACAAGGAATGTGAAATATCTCACTCTCTCTTTCCCCATCCCACCTAAATCCCTTGATTTTTTCCAATATCTGCGCGCTCATGGACTCGATTTCTCTCGCCGCCGGTCTCCACGCCATCGTTCCGCGTCCGGAGGCAGTCTCAACCGTCCATGGCCGCAGTCTACCCTGCAGCAGCTCCTTCTTCCGCGCGCCCGCCGCCTCTGCAAGTAGTTCCGTCAGGCGGACTCAGTTTTCAAAGTCTCGCCGGCTGGATGCCTTTTCATTCGCCTCCAACGGTTCCACCAGTTCCGTTCCCGTAAGTAGTCATTTTCACCTCTGCCTTGGCTACACGTTTGTAATTGTATGAGTCTTACGAAGATATGTAAACAAATTGAACGACTGCTAGTGAGCTTCTATCGAATAGAAAGTCATACGAAGATATGCTTACATGTTTCACTCTGGTTGGAGGATTTCAATGACGCTCAACGCTCTGCTTTCAATTCAAATATTTTAGGATCTGGCCTTACCAATACTTTACATATTCCTCTGATCTATTGATTGGATGATTAGGTTGGTTGAATTCGTAATTTAGGAAGGAACAACTGGTAAATCTTGTAGTTTTAAAGCGTTATGCAGTGTTTATCTTTATGCACTTGGTATCCTCTTGTCACTTACAGACACGAGAAGGGATCTATACTGTTGGTGATTTTATGACGGGGAAAGAGCATTTGCATGCGGTAAAACCTACAACTACTATTGATGAAGGTATTTCTCATGCATCTTTGTTAAAAATGTGTCTTGCTTTGGTTTAGTCTTTTTGCTGAAATGTGTTCTCTTAAATTACAGCTCTGGATATCCTTGTTGAGAAACGAATCACTGGATTTCCTGTGATTGATGATGACTGGAAGTTGGTAAAGTTAGCTATATCTGCTATATTTTATGTTTTGCTTGAAAGAACATCTGCGTGTTTTGAGGGGTTATATAGATGGTATGGCTTTTGCTTAACCAGTAAACCACATTTAGAAATTTTAATATGCATTATTGTTGACTTGACTCTGTCCCTCAAATTCTATAATCTTGATGATTATTCTGATGGACTGTTGGATATGTCTCACTTTACCAGTTCTTGAGAATAAGAGGGTTTTAGCTCCCCATAACATTATATTGTGTGCTTCCAAAAGTATAATTAGCCCCACCAACCACTGATATGAAACTGCTGTTGTTGGTTAGCTCATATCAGAAGTGAAACTCTATAGTTGCATTTTGCCAAGATATTTAATTAAAATGAGAGGGAGCCACATTGGTTTGCATATTGTGATGACTATGCTGACGGATTGTTGATATGTTGCACATAATCGTTTGTGGTAAAGGTTCTTGAGAGAAAAAGGAAGTGCTAGATTTCCATAGCAATGATGTAAATTCTGCTAAGAATATTATTGGGTTACTCTTACTCAGACAAGTGGCTTCTAAAGTTCAATTGAAATGTTTTGGTTGGTGATTACCTCAGGGAATATTTGCACAAGTCAGATTTGAACCAAGAGAGGCTATTGTTCATGTATCATGCAGCATATATGAATTATCTTCTATCCCTGTAACCTTCGGTTCTATATCATGATAGTTTTCATTTAAATTTTGAGACATGTAGTTGTTTGATGCAGGTTGGTGTTGTTTCTGACTATGATCTATTGGCATTGGACTCCATCTCAGGTACTCCCTCCGGAACGGAAAAGTATAAATTTTTGGTTGGACACGGGTTTTAATACAATTGGTAAAGTAAGAGAGAGGATGAGAAATGATAGTGGAGGTAATATTAGTGGTAAGTGGGCTCCACATTTTAGTAGCGTAGTTGTATTTCCAAAATTAGAAAGTTCATACTTTACAGGGACGGATGGAGTATACTTTAGGTGGATTCCAGTGTGTGTTACCTTTGTTTTCCATACAAATCTAGAATTCCAGAATGCTTTGTTAGAGATGACAATAGCTGGTGGTATTATTGGTTATTAGATGAATTCGTTATGCCATTAAGTTCTAGCTATTCTATTTAGAATCCCTTGGAGGACGTTTTTGTTGAATTATTTGTGGTTTTTAGGCTTTAAGCAGTTAGAATTGCAAACATGCATGATTTGGTTGGTAGGTGTAGCACACATAGATTTCTCCATTATGATGTGTTTTATTGCTCATGTCAGATGATTATAATCCTTTTGTCTGAGATAGATGTTTTCTTTTTTCCTTGGTCATTACTTTGCTTCCATCAAATAGTCATATCCTACCTCAAATTTCTGTGGGAGTGACCTGGGCTTGGATTCTCCTTGGTAGAGGCTACTTTACATGATGCTATTTTCTTATGTTTTATTTCTTTGTCAAATGCAGGTGGTGGACAACAGGAAATACCTATATTCCCAGATGTTGATAGCTCCTGGAAAGTATGTACTATAACTTTTCCTTATATAACAAGTCTGGCAACTAGTATGAATTTGTTTCTTCTAGATTTCCAGCAAAGATTGTTTGACTTTCGAGTTCTAGTATGATTCTGTAAACATCTCACTACCATGTATAGTGGTTCTGTGTATGGCCTGCAATCATTTTGGGAAAAGTGAGAATCGTAGTTTTTACTTCTTTTTGCATAGTTTATGAAAATCTGTCTTAGTTATTGATCTCTCTTTGTTCTTGTTACAATGAACAAGATTAAGTTATCAGGGTAGTATTTTGTCAATCAGTTCTGATAGTTTATGTTTATCTCATGGCAGACATTCAATGAAATTCAGAAGTTACTCAGTAAAACTAATGGGAAGGTTATCAGTGACGTTATGACTCCTGCTCCCCTTGTCGTCCGTGAAAATACCAATCTTGAGGATGTTGTGAGGTATTTTGCGATTTCCTTTTCCTTTTAATGTGTATTCATAATGATATCTGTTAGTTTTTTTTTGGCAGAGGGGACCTAGGTGAAAGAGGCAATATGTTCTTGATTGTTTTTGTGTTGATATTATATTGATGTTGTTGTAGGATATTGCTTGTAACAAAATTCCGGCGGCTACCGGTTGTTGATGGTGAAGGAAGGCTGGTATAATGACTGTCTCCACTTCCTTCATTTCAGTACATATTTATTTAGAAATTCGTCATACAACTTTGTGTTTTCCTTGTGATAGGTTGGGATTATTACGAGGGGCAACATTGTGAGAGCTGCTCTTCAGATAAAGCAGGCTGGTGATCAATTGTGATGGTGTCCAAATTAATACATGTCATGCATGACCTTAAGTAAAGTTATACGGGATACATGATTCTCGGGTGATCTGTTGCCGATGCCACTACATCAATTTGTGGAATATCGACACACTGCAACCTTCTACTGATATTTGGCAGTCACGACTGCGTAGGTAAGCCAGAAGGTGTCAATTATATCGACGAGCACTCCATTCTGGTGCATCATCTTCATATAAGTTGTAGTTATGTTTGTATTTTTCGGCATTCGATAGATTACAGAACTGTAGTTATGATCAAAGGTGGACATGGATAGTGTGATTTATCTCTCATGGTCCTTAATGCCTTACGCGATGAACAAATATGTGATATATCTAAGATTTATAGTCATTTCGATGAATCTGATGATAGCTTAGAATCCAATTGTTCAATTTCTGTTTGTTTAATTGCCATTCTATAATGTGCCTGGATCAGTACGGTGAATTTGCTTACACTTTTTAATGAAATAGGATGCCTTTTTTTGAGCATCTGACTTTAGCCATAATCATCATCTTATGAAAAAACTTGTACAAGTAACTTAGTATAATTCAATTTGTTACTCAAACGCATATCATCTCCTTTGTCGAATTGGAGTTTCTACCAATTCCTTTTTTATAGTGAAAATGTTGATTGAGTGATGATCTTCTTATTGAAGCTCATTATCCTTTTGATAAAACCGAGTTACTACTTAATACCATCCTCCTCTTAATTGAAAAAATCTAGTAACGCCAAATCATGTGAAGCATAGGTTGTATCCCTGTATTTTAACACCCAGTGTAAATTCAATTATGGAATCAAGAGAGATCAGAACAAAAATGTACTAACGGACAACTTTTGATATCCCAAAGCGTGAAGAGCTACACACTAATCAATATAACATGCTCACTAATTTAAGAACACTACGATGAATATCACAATATTTGGGAACCTCACAAAATTCTCAATATATGAATAGGATTATCGTATAAATAAATATTTCTCTTTATTCTAAATTTAATAGCCACTTTTGTCATTTTGATCGGTCTCAATTTTGTTTCACTTAGCATCTTATTTCATTAGTTTATTTTAGAGCATCTCCACCGGCGGACGTCCCGGTAGGACGTCGCGGAAGTCGACCGGACGTCTGCCATTGTGAAGGAAAATGTCGGACATCCCGTGAGGACGTCGGATATCCACGCGACGGGCGGGCGGACGTCCGACTTAAAATTTAATTTTTTTTAAACTCTATAAATACGGCTCGTTGAACTTCATTTCATTCACACCACTTGTGTTGACAAGTTTTTCTCTCTAAACTCTATTTTCAAGTTTATCTAGAATGGCTAGTAGTCGTGCGGGTGGTAGTGGCGGGGGCGCTAGTGATAGTGATAGTGATAGTGAGAATGAATTGGATGTCGCTGTGGAAGGGGCGGTTGATCGATTGCTACGGCAGAGGCAGCAGCGGCGTCAGCAGGCGACGGTACCTCGGCCGATCTATCGGCGACATCATGGACCCTGGGACCACATTGCTGCACATATTCGGTTGTATCGGGACTACTTCGCTCCGCAACCGCGTTTTGGGGATGCCTTATTCCGGCGACGTTTTAGGATGCATCGTCCGCTGTTTATGCATATCGTGGGTGCTTTAGAGAGAAGATACGAGTATTTCAGGATCAGGGACGATGCGGCCGGCAAACCCGGACACACGCCCTTACGAAGTGCACTGCCGCAATCAGGCAAGCTGGCGTACGGAGGCCCGGCCGACATGTTCGACGAGTACCTCCACATTGGCGAGTCGTCAGCCGTCGAGAGTCTGCAAAATTTTTGCGCGGGAGTTAGAGAGATATTCGGGGATCTCTATCTTCGGAGTCCGAGCCCCGAAGAACGCCAGCAGCTGATAATTATGCACGGGTCAGTGCACGGTTCCCTGAGATGTTGGGCAGCATAGATTGTATGCATTGGGAGTGGAAGAACTGCCCCGCCGCCTGGAATGGGATGCACACTTCCGCCTTCAAAGCCAAGCATCCCACGATGATCCTTGAAGCTGTAGCTGACTACCGGTTGTGGATATGACATGCTTATTTTGGAGTCGCCGGGTCGAACAACGACATCAACGTCCTCCAGTCGTCGCCTCTATTCAACGATCAGTGCAATGGCGTTGGTCCCGCCATCAGTTTCATCGCCAACGGCAACCAACACAATATGGGATACTATTTGGCGGATGGGATATGCCCAAACTGGCCCGTCTTTGTGAAGACGATCAAGCATGCGATCGGACAAAAGAAGTCCTACTTTGCGAGCCGTCAGGAGGCAGCGCGCAAGGATGTTGAGCGGGCATTTGGTGTGCTCCAGAGTCGATGGGCGATGGTGAAGGGTCCTTCACGGATGTGGTATATTCCCAACATCGGCGACATCATGTGCGCATGTATCATTTTGCACAACATGATTGTCGAAAGTGAAGGTGACGAAATGACTCAGTGGACCAACGAAGATGATACGGGTGCCGGTCCAAGCCACGGCGTGGCCAGCGCGAATGTGAACATGGGGGTACCTCATGGAGAGGTTGAGCGGTTGCGCGCATTTGCCGACATGCGGCAAAGAGATGCCCATATTCGACTTCAGGAGGATATCATCGAAGAGGTTTGGAGGCGGAGGGATGGACGTTGATGTGGTTAATTTTTTTATTGACTATGTAGTTTTTTTTTCGAATAATGTATTTTTTTAATGAATATTCGTATTTCCCCGTTCGTATTCGTGTCGAAATTTTAATTCCGTAAATTTTATAATTGTGAATTTAATTTTATTGCGGGAAGTCCTAGTGGGAAGTCCTAGTGCAGGGGAAGTCCTAGTGAGGTGGCAGTGGGATGGGAAGTCCTAGTGATGACGTGGCAGGAAGTTTTTGTGGGAAGTCCGCCACCGGAGATGCTCTTATTAATGTTCTAACTAACACACTAACACAACTTCCGCCGTCATTTCCCTTGTTCTCTCTTTGCTTTACCAATTGCTTCCCCCACTATCTCTTGCTTTACCAATTGCGCATTAAAACCTGTGCCTTACAAAATTAAACTAAACCACACATTTTTCATTTGTCCGAATTTTTCATTAAAAAGACACATCATTCGCTCTTCCATTTGTTGCTCCCTCTTAGCCGCTTCCTCCCGTGCCATTGCAATTTTCCTATATGAATCAACTTGCATCAGTTGTTCCCTCTTCTCCACTTCCTCATGCACCATTGAAATTTTCCTATCTGAATCGGCCTGCACTTTTTCAATTTGTCGTTTGACTTTATGTCGTGCGACTAATTCACAGAGTAACTTGATCTATCATCATCTTCTATATTATTTTTTGTGGATTCTCCTTCCACATTATCTGGTGAGATTCCATCATCCAACATCTATTTCTACATAATACGTGTGGCGGAGGATCATAGGAGAGTGACTTTGAGCGTCCGACAGTAGCTCCTCGAGGCATTTCTACACAATAGACAAAGCATAAACACAGTGGTCATCTATTAATATATATATAGTGCTCGGTTAATCCGTGTAAAGCATCATAAGCTGTCTTTCTTGCCTTCTTCCCTTGGCTGAACTTGATAAACTTATGCTTAGTTTAAGAACTGTTAGCAGCAAGGGAGAAATCTGATAATCAACAGAAACTCAAAAGTAAAAACATTCAAATATTATAATACTAACCGAACCAAATACCCGGTTAACCGATATCAAAAGGAACCAAAATTGAAGCACCAGAACCGAAACCGAAACCGAATTGGCCTCGGTTCGGTTCGGTCCTAGTTAACCGAACCGTAACCGAAATTCCAAAAAAATAAAAATTTATGCGGTTCATAGGTGTCGTAGGAAATATGCCCACCCTAGCCATCACTTGCGCTACATTGCATATTTTGTATTTATACTTATATTAAGAATATGTATGTACTTTGTATTAGAAATTAAAAAAATAAAAACAACCTATTTATAACATGCTTAATCCAACAAAATAAAAAAGTTTACAACCTGCTCAATCCAAAAATTGAAATATTTATAGAAGTAAACAACTTCAAGTCTCAAAGCTCAATCAAATATACAACCTACTTATAATATGCTTAATCCAAAAGTTGAAATATTCAAATACAAAGCTTACAACCTGTTCAATCCAAAAGTTGAAATATTCAGTAAACAACTCCAATTTCAAAGATTCCAAAACAACAATATCTATCCATCAAAATTTACAACCTACTTAATTCAACAACCATTCAAAGTTTAAAAAAAAAAAAACACTCCAAGTTCAATATTTTCAAATTCTAAAACAAATGCACGATAAATTTAACTTTGATCATTATCACTTTGCCATCCTTACGGAGTGCCTCCACCGCTGTAAAAAATAATACAGTAAATTAAAGAAAATGAGTTAAATATATAAGTAAATAGCAATGAATTACTTACTTTCATAGTATTGCTTTTAAAAAAATGGTATTGGTTCTCCTTCTTCCTCCATGAGATTGGCAGATCTAGAACTAGATCTCAACCAATCCTCGGGGCATATCAAAGCTTCAACCATTTCCGTTGCCAGAGAGTTTCTAAATAACGACAGCACTTTCCCCCCTCCCCCCCCCCAAAGTTGAATGCCGACTCAGAAGCAACGCTTGATATATGAATAGCAAGGATATCTTTAGCCATATCTGATAGAAAAGGAAAGGAAATACTGTAGTCTTTCACCACATAAGAATGTCAAAATGCCCATGTTCAATGGCCTTGTATTGCCTCTCTGCGAAGTAACGAGTGAGCTCTGAGCTACCATCTTCATCGTCATCATCCTCACTAGTAACACAGGGAATGTTACAAGAACTTTACCAAGAAATCGTAGATCAGTCGATCTATTCGACATTTGGCTACCTGAAGCTGTTCGTGGTTGTGCTTGGTCAGCCATTGGAGTGAATTCTCTCTTGTACAACTCAAATAAGTCAAAGCTTTCTCAACTCCTCTGCCAACTCATTTGCCCGTGCATCACTATACACCGTCTTCAAACAATGTTGCACATGCTTCATCTTTTATCTAGGATCCAACATTGTAGCAATGTATAAAATTTTGTTTATGTTTGGATTAAACTCATATTCCTCTAACCAATACTTACCAAGCTTTTCCATCATCTTCTTGGCCATGAATCTAACCTTAGCATCTTCATCATTCTTCAACCATTTTATGATAATGAATAAGTCACGCATCTCCATAAAAAATGAATGTGATGTGGCATAAGAGACAAGTCATATCATAAAAAGATTGGAGAAAACTACACATCTTCCTCACTTCAATCCAATCTTCTTCTCCAGGTACGCCAACTGTGAGGTCATTGTTGTGAGTGCTGGGGTTTGGTGCCCCTTGCATAGCGGAAGACTTGTACAAAACAAATAGATCAGATACGAATCTATTTGACCGATTATGCGATTAATCAATTCACATGTTAAACAGATAATTGCATGCTAGAACGCAAATAACTCATGCTTAAAGAAAGTAAATTCTAAACATGAATACTATGGTTTAGAGTTACCGATTTGATTCTCCAAAGAATCGACGATTGCTTGCGCCTTCTCCACGATGATCTTCAATACTAGACCACAGATCTTCTGACTGGTTCCCGAACTGTATCTCGATATCAACGTGGGCTGATCTTATTAAAATATTAGGACTCGAATAAAGAAGACATAACTTTTTCACGGAGGAGGAGCTGAAAAACTCACGAAGGAGAAAAGAATAATAAAAAAAAAGTCTCCTTCTCCTTTTTAGGAGTAGGCGTGTTTTTCATTCTAAAAACATAAATCTGTCTCCTTTATTCTCCTATTTATATTAAGTTCATATTGGGCCCAGTTAGGGATCTATGGAAGGTTTTGGATATGAGCTCCTCCAATTAGCTTTTTACTAATTAAATTGAACCCCAATTTAGTATAAGCTTTTAATTGGAATATTACGAGCAGCCACTATAGAAGTAATATTGCACTCCCCATCCAAATCCGAAATTACAAGTAATCCGGGTTTCCATTTTGTTTATTATTTATTTCCTGCGCTTAAGATATAAATGTCCATTAATTAATTAATGCCTGCTATGGACTTAATTAATTAACATCTTATTAATTCCAAGAGTGGACTCAGCAAGAAACACTTATTTATTATTCATGGAATAATTAAATTCCAACTGGCCAATTTTCCGAATAATAAAACCTTGTTCGAGCTCCTCTTGAGGACATTATCAAACGAGACTCACCTCGCACGCGATTCAACATAATACCAATCCTAGCAACGCTAGATATTAATCACCACTACCCAATATATCAGGATTATTGGGTTGCGAAAAACCCGCACCATTTGATAAGTCAAAGTAGTGCATAATCAATACCGTATGCTCAATTCTAACATATGTAGATTAAGAAATAGTTATTTATCAAGACCTAGTCTTTCAGTAGATAGCATAAAGACACGTCTTGCTGTTAGATCCATTCAGTGCTATACCATACCAACGTCATCTTATTTCAGTAAGGCTTAGAAATAATCGGACTGACATTGCAACCTTTCACGATAGGTAGTCTAAGCCTATCCGGGTTGTGAAATTCTTCTTTTTCTTTTGCAAAGCATTGCATAGAATCGACTGTGTTACCTTAAAGTGGATGTCGTCCACAACCAGTCTCCTAAGCAAAAGACTTAGACTTTGTTTGCATCTTATACATTTAAATGTTTATAAAACATCTTATAAATGCTCAAGCAAACACAATGTAATAATATACGGATTACATTCGTGCGAAACTGCTCGAATAATACTAAATTAGGTTAAAAGTGAATTATAGAGTTTTACGTATACAAGCAAGATTCTATTCGAGCGAAACTTGCTCGAAACATGCTTTTCAGTATACCAAACCTAACAGTGAGGTCATTGTGTTTCAAGTTTCTCAAATCCCTACCAAACTGGGGAGTGACGTTGCTAAACAGCTTCATAACCGGCTCATATGGCAATGCCGTCTCAAGCATTAAGTAGGTCGAGTTCCATCAAGTAGGTACATCTTGACACAAGACTTTTTTGGTATCAACCTTACATACCTTGGCAATATCCTTGAAGGCCTTAGACCTAGCTGATAAATCCTTTATCCATTTCACAGCTTCTCTAGCTCGTACAACAACCATGCCTATTTGTTTCATGCCGTCCTCGACAACCAAGTTAAGTATGTGTGCAACACACCTCTAATGAAAATATTGCCCATTGGCAACAAGCATGCCTCTCGTATTGAAGGTGGACTTCATTTCCTTGATTGCTACACCATTGTTTTTAGTTTTTAGCATTGTCCATAGTGCAACAAAAAAACCTTTGAATACCCTAGTTCATAAGTGCCTTTATCAACACCTTAGCAATATCATCCCCCTTATGACTAGTAATGTCAACGAAGCTTATTATTTTCTTGTGCAGTCTCCATTCCTTGTCGATGAAATATGATGTAACACAAATAAAGTTTGTGTTATTGACTCCAGTCCAACAATCGGTAGTAATTGATACACTACCCATGCCTGGTCACTTTCAATAGTTCCCTCTCCTCTAGAAACATCTTCAACCTCTGTAAGAAGAAGGCTCGCCCCCCATACTCTACTACAATATCATGGATCTTCTAAGTGTTTCAATATCCAAAAGTGTGGGCCCTCAATCTTGCCCAAATCCCCTTGTATTCACGCCCAAGTGGCTCGCAATTGCGCCCACCACAACATCGTAACAAATAGTACCCGCTTTCCTTTTTAGGCTCGCTCCAAATTCTTCACAATGTAGTAGGTCATGTTCACTGGCCTTCTGTGGACGAGGCACCATAGCAAGAACAGCTCGTCCTTCTGGACACTCCTTGTTTCGGCCTGGGCAAAGGGATGATTATTGCATGCCTTCTGGATCAAGCGGAGAACTAGGTTCCGGATTATAGAGCTTTTAGCCCGGCTGGCCTTGAACCCCTTGGTCTATAAAGTGATGTCATTCCAGAATCTGCTATTCTTGAACTCCATCAGCATGTCAAAT
The DNA here is from genome assembly GCF_023119035.1 of Salvia hispanica. Classification (NCBI taxonomy): domain Eukaryota; kingdom Viridiplantae; phylum Streptophyta; class Magnoliopsida; order Lamiales; family Lamiaceae; genus Salvia; species Salvia hispanica. Next base: position 19,511,247 of record NC_062968.1, read on the forward strand.
TCGACCGTCTACAAATGCAAAGTATTAGATCATAATGTAACCAAAATTTAACTACTCAAACAACCAAACCAAGTGAAAGTACTCCCCCAAACTTAGCTAAAATCATATTAATAATTAACAAGTTAGCATAAGGAGTACATTTAACTATTCAAACCAAAAACATTTAACCACTACAACAATTTATCCATTCACGAGATAAACAAAGACATACATAACTGAACACAAACATATACTTCTTCCATCCATAAAAAATAGTCTCATTTGTGGACGACTCGGGTTTTAATGAGAAGTTGACAAAGTAATAGAGAAGGATAAAAATATAGGTAAAGAGTTCTGATCAATGTCGAACCCTTCTTAAAGACCGAACTAGAGACCAAATTAGGACCCTTCATTTTTTAAATCTTGTGGTTATGATTAATTTGCAATTAAATTAATATTTTATTCAATAAAAACTTGCTCAGGGGTATTTTAGGAAATCAATTCTCAGCATACATAACGTGATTCTCTTTGTCTCAATCTCTTTGAATTTTCACACAATCTTCTTTAATTCTCTCGCAATCAACAATATGCTCTGTCGATCTTCTTCAATCTGCCATCCACGATCTGCGTCGATCTTCTTCATTCCACGTTCAATTCAATTTCGCAATATTCACGTTCAATTCACATTGCAGCTGGTGTTTCATTCTTTTTGGGCTCATCAAAAGCTGCTGGAGGGGATCGGCCGGTGGCGGCGGCGCGCTTGACGATTTGGGTGGCGCTGAGCCTTAATTCACGAGTTCTGCTTCAATTTCTCAATATTCTGACTTTCATGGAGAATATCGACAGATTGAGATCTACTTCAACAAATACTGCGGTTGAAGACGGATTAAGATCTACATTAACATGATCTACATCGATCAATGATGGATCAATTATGAATGGTCTTAGAAATCCAGGAGGCTCTATTTTTATTACAGATTCAGATTCAGATTCAAAGCTAGAAGCAGTTCTGCAGTTGAAGGTTCATGACTTTTTCTAATTGAGCAATGTGTTATCTTCGATTTTTTTCATGTTTGTAGTGTAAACCGATTAATAATGAAGTAAATGGTCGGAAAAATGAGCTTAAAACTACGTTGGAACGTTGACCCATGAGCTTAAAACTAATGAAGTAAAACATATTTATTTCATGTTTGTAATGTATACGCGATTTGTACTCATAATGAACTAAACTTTGGTTATCCTGAAGTAATAACAAGTAAAACTGAACTTCTGTTCTTGTTGAATATTATATGCTATGCTGATATTATTGTAGTATATATGCGAGCTGCACTCATAATGAACTAAATTGTTTTTATTATGAAGTAATAATTGGTAAAACTGAAATTTTGTTCTTGTGGAATGAATATGGTTTGTTTGTTTAAATTTTCCACTAACAGTAGTTTGTATGTTTTATAATAGTGTCATACTTACCTGATTGTCCATCCCAGCTGAAGCCTTACATTGGACAGATTTTTCTTAAACTTGATGATGCTACTGAGTTCTATAATAAGTATGCACGACATGTTGGGTTTGACACTCGCAAACATGGATCAAAAAAGAAGGTGGATCATATTACATGGTTGTATGTTGTGTGCAGTAGAGAAGGTCAGAGGAAAATGAAAATGCAAGGGCATGAGTCAAAACGTAGACGTTCTTCTAGGAAGTGTTTTTGCAAGGCTAAAATTGCTTTTAAGTTTTGTAAAGGAATTGGTTATGTTGTCAATCAATTTGATGAAAGACGTAATCATGATATGGTGGAGTTACGCCATAAGCGATTCATGAGGCTGAATCGCAACATTGACCTATTGCATTAGAAATTTATACTAGATTGTGCAAGTGCAAACATAGGCCCTACATTGACTTTTAAGTTGCCGAATGAGGTTCTTGGTGGGCTGGATCATGTTGGCTGTACGGTCGTAGAAGTTCGAAACTATAGGCGCGACTTGAGAGCATTTACTAGTGGGGCAGATGCACAAATGGTACTTAATGAGATGAGCCGGAAGAAAGAGAATTGTCCAGCATTCATTTATCATTTTGAGGTGAACTCTAAGGATAGGCTCACTCGTCTTTTCTGGTGTGATCCCACTGCTAAGAAGAATTTCCATCTCTACGGTGATATAGTATCGTTTGGCACAACCTATTCAACTAATATGTACGAACAATATGTTGTTTATAATGAAATGATTATTGATGTGATAAACTTGTATATGCATGAAACGTTTACTGAATTAATGCAATAACTCAACGGAATGTACTAGTAATAGTCAATAATGAATTAATAGTCCACTTATGTAAAACTCTAACTGTATGAAGTATATACCTTACAAAATGAACTAATTATAACTGCCTTTTTGATGAATGGATGTAATACAAGTACTGCATGATATTTGCATCATTCACTGGAAAAGACAACCATGGGAGACATGTAGCATTTGGTGCATGCTTATTATCTAAGGAAAATGCCGATTCCTTCTCATGGTTGTTTGAACGTTTTGTCAAATGCATAAGTTCTGCACCAAAATTGATCATTACTGATCAGGATTTGGGAATGAAGGTTGTTGTGGAAAGAGTCCTTGTTGATACAAGACATCGATGGTGCATGTGGCACATCATGTTTAAGGTTGTGGAAAAGTTACCAAAGAATCTACTTGTCAATGAAGACTTGAAAAAGGAGTTAAACAATTGTGTGTGGTCTGAGTTGATAGAACCTGAAGAATTTGATGAAGCATGGGATAATGTAATGGAAAAATATGGGCTTAAGGACCATGAGTGGTTTTCCTCGATGTTTGCCTCACAAAAATTTTGGGTATGTATCCTTCTTTGGAAACATATTTTCTATATGATGATGTATTTCTATCCTTATTCTGAAGTATATTTGATAACTAATGAACTACATGTGTCTGCATACTATAGGGATTTTCCAATGAGTTCACTAATAAAGACCACATCAATATCTGAATCTCAGAACATATTCTTCAAGAGGTACTCCAAGTCTCATTCTAATCTTGTTGAATTTCTTATGAATTACAACAATGCATTGGATGGCCAAAGGAGCAACAACAATAGGCTTGAATACTTGGATTTTAACAAGATTCCAACTTTGAAAACAAATTCAGCCCTCGAGAGGCATGCGTCGACAATCTATAGTGATAGTGGTTTCAAACTACTTCAAAGTGAGATTGAGGAAGCAGTTGATAATGTCACTATGGTGACAGTGTCAATCATTGGTGAGAATAAGATTTATGTGGTCAACGACATGTTCTCGAAGAACTGGACTGTGTCATACTCCACATCTTTTGCTTCATATGCATGTAGTTGTAAGATGTTTGGGAGGATTGGGCTTGTATGCAGTCACATTTTTTGGGTCTTGAGAAACAAAAAAATGAAATTAATCTCTAATGAGTTACATGGAGGACGTTGGCTGAAGTCTAAATTTGTCAAGGCTATGCATTGTGGTTTTGATGATGATATTGAAACATTTATTGTTGTGGATGAGACGAAGTAGGAATACAGGGATATGCAAGGAGATTTTTATGATATTGCACGGCTTATTGAAGGAGATGGTGATAAAATTCTTGCATTTAGACATATTATGGCTAAAGAGGTACTTAAAATTCGTGCATTTTTATGATATTGCACGGCTTATTGAAGGGAGAAAAGAGGTACTTGGTGAGGGAAATGTATTGTCCATAAGTGAAAAGAGACAGATGGTTGAGAATTTATATGGCTCAGAGTGAAATAGAAGTTCATCCGTGTGATGTCGTCAAAACCAAGAGTCCCGGTCGACGGCTTTCATGCCTTGAGAAAGAAATGAGAGAGATGTCCAAGCCTGGTCGGAAATGTGCAAAATGTGGCGAGGTTGGTCGGCATGATTCAAGAAATTGTGACAAGATACAGGAGGAGAAGAACAAGAAAAAGAGGAGAAACCAATGTTGAAGCTTGTTGTTTTGTTCTGTTCCAATAGTTCTGTTCCAAAATTTATTACTTCATTCAAATATTTATGTTCTTCATTCCTTTAGTTCTGTATTTCAGTCTTGTAGTTTCTTACTTCATTTACATTTTGAATTTGAATTTGTTTAAACTTTTTGCAAGCTTAAAGAGAATGGACTGAAGTGTTTATATAATGCCTTATTTGTTCTTTATTATGACATTTTTCTTAATCTTACTTTGATATATTTTCCAATTTTCAATCACTTATCAATAATCAATAGATCTCAGAAATGAACTAAATATGGTACCCAATGCAGTATTTCAGGCTAACACTGAACAACATTTAAAGAGGAAAAACCAATGTTGAGGCTGGTTGTTCTTTTTTCCAAATGTTACTTCATTCGGATATTTATGTTCTTCATTCCCTTACTTCTGTACTTCAATCATGTAGTTTCTTACTCCATTTCCATTTGAATTTGATCTTGTTTAGACTTTTTGCAAGCTTAAAGAGAATAGACTGAAGTGTTTTTATAATGTCTTATTAATCTTAAAGAGAATAGACAAAATATATAGTAGGAGTAGATTATTAATATTACTTTATATTTTCCATTTGTCAATAGATCTTTGAAATGAACTAAGATTTCTGAAATGAACTAAATCTGTTACCCAATGCAGTATTATAGGCTAACAATGAACAACATTACAAAGCGTGGTACTTTATTCAAAATTGCTCATAACAGATGTACTAAAATTGCAAAATTGTCAAATACAAAACTTGATCTACTAAAATCATCATTTCTTCTTTAAATATGCTGCAATCATTTTCTCAACATCAATTTCAATGTGCTTGCTTTCCTCTTCGTAATACGCTGCTGTAACAATTTTGTTGTTGAAGCTTTAGTGGCTGTTTTCGGCTAACATCAGCACCGAAAAATATTTGGCCCCCAAGCTCTGAAGCACACCCGAACTTGATTTCTTCAAGCCACAATTCCAGCAACCTTCACGCTCACCCTTGTACGTTTCCTTATGCCGTATCAGAAATACTCCACAGTCTTCAACGTTATCAACTGTCGTCCCTGACATTTTCAATCTCTGCATTTTGGCGTTGGAAATGATCTTGCAATATACGTGGAGACCATTCTTGGTGAGGAAGTGGTCAAAAATATGATCTCTGCATGTACAAAACAAATACATGTCATTTATAGTTGTGTGTATTCATATGTATGCGCTATAAAATTTCAATCATAAGAGAAGAAACGAACCAATGTTTATGGAATGTGACCATAATTTGTTGTGAGGTTGTTGTCATCCCCGTTTGCTGAATTGTCTATTACAACAATAGCATTTCTCTTGAAGCAAAAACAAACAGCATAATAATGCTGATTTGCACATATGGGGAAGAAGACCTATTGAATCAAGTAAAAAAAAACATGAATGAAGTAATAAAGTATACGGATGAAGTACTATGAACAATCTGAAAAATGAATTAACATGAAACATGAATGAAGCAATAAAGTGTATGGATGAAGTAACAGACAACATGATTGAAGTAATATAGTGTATGAATGAAGTAACAGCCAACATGATTGAAGTAATACTAATGATGCTTGTGCCGTTTCCACATCTTCCCATTTGAAATATGGTATTTCCTTCACCTCTCTGTCCAAGTTGTTACAGACGTTTGCAATAACTGTGTTGACATCCATGGATTGAGGCTTTGTCACAATGGTGTACAACTGCATATTAATATTAATGTAGTTAGGATCTTCATAACATACAATCTTATTATATTTCAATAATTTGTACTTACACATGGGTACATAGTGAAGAATAGGCCCATGCATCTATAACGCCAACCACAATCAATTGCCGAGGTATCAAAGAACACATTTCCAACTTTGTAACTTTCACAACATCGTCGTCATAAACAAGTACAAATCTGCACATTATATAATACATGTTGGAATTTCACATTCTATTGTTGGATATGTTAATAGTGTGATATATTATTGGAAAACAATATTAGTAATCATACCTATCTCTTTCATGTGTTACAAGAATCAAGTAATATGATTCTTTCTCATCTGAGCTTGTTTGTAATCTTAACTGGTCTATCAGCGAATGGAAATCGCAATGCATGGGAAACAGTTTTATTTGTTCTATTATGTACCTCCATTCGACCTTTCAAAGTTTTGATCTATTGTTTGCAATAGATAAATCATTTGTAACACATTATATGTTAACCACAAGACAAACTTCAGATTATATATTATTATATTCTTAATTTGCACAGGATTGCCTTGTTAGCATTGTAAACAATGATCTCAGTCCCCACCGGCTTACCAACTAGAAGACCTATCCATGAAATCATCATCAATGTCTATATCCTTGTAAGCATCCATAACTGACTGTATTTCCGCAGCGACATTAACATTCTATTCACCAAAATATAGATATAAGTTTTTCCGTGATGTAGTGTATCATAATAATAATGAAGTAATTCGGTAGCAATCACATTAATAATGAAGTATTATATAATTAGATAGTTCATTCAGTAATATTATTACTTCATCCCAACTAAATATTACTTCATCCAGAATAAATTTATACCTTTGCTCCATCATCTTTTGGCTCATTATCTGTATGCGATATCATATTTGCTCCATGTCAAACTACACACGGCATATTAAAATCCTGGTATTGGAAATACGTCCATTCAAAAAATGATTCATTTCAAGGACAATTTACTTCATCATATAGGAGGTATACTTCTAGCTATTGTCATATTACCTCTGCCACTAGATTAGCTTCTAAGTTTCCCCTAAGTCCAACATCAACATTGAAGTTTGATGATGGAATAACGTCTGCTATTGGTATATTAATATTCTGCTAGTAGAATTATATAATCAGATAGTTCATTCAGTAAGATGTTTACTTCATCACAACTAAATATTACTTCATCCGGAATGAATAATTATGCATAGCATGATGGGTGATAATTGTAATCATGGATTGAAAAAGAAAAGGAATCATGTCACATGGTTGTATGTTGTGTGTTGTTGTAGGATGAAGAATTTTGTTCGTGTAATTTAGATTTATACCTTTGCTTCATCATCTGTATGAGATCTCATATTTGCTACATGTTGAACTACACATGGCGTATTAAAATCCTGGTAGTGGCAATACGTCCATTCAAAAAATGATTCATTTCAAGAACAATTTACTTCATCATATAGGAGGCATACTTCTAGCTATTGTAATATTACCTCTGCCACTAGATTAACTTCTAATTTTTCCCTAAGTCCAACATCAACATTGAAGATTGATGGTAGAATATCCTGCCAGTAGTATTATATAATCAGATAGTTCATTCAGTGAGATGTTTACTTCATCACAATTAAATTGTACTACATCACTTCATCCAGAATGAATAAGAGGCCAGAACAACTTCTTACCCTATCCAAATCTTGGACAGACATGAATTGCACAACCTCAAAGATGTAGTTTCCGGGATCTATGTCCCTTGTTGGTGTAGTATCAACCTGTATATAATAAACAACAATACAAACAAAACCCAATGAACAAGTAATCTTCATTTTAAAACCCCAAAATGGAGAAAATCAGTTAGTTACTAAAACCATATAATACAATAAAAAAGTTTAGTTCATCCCAAATACATGCCATACTAATGTGTTTTATAAATTACATCCCAATAACACAAAACTCCAAGCACAACATCACGACGCAGCCCATCATCAACTTACGTTTCTTTCATGATACTCAAATCATAGATCAAATGATGGCCCTTCTGTTTGCCATTTCTTACTTTGTTCAACCACCCTCATTACTTTTTCTACAACATCAAGAAACTCTGGATTGTTTAGGTCACCTTCTTCCATTGCTTGAGACATGCACTGTACATCATTGGCATCTTCTTCCGGCTCCATCTCATGCAACCTCATCATCTTCATTGAGCATTTGGCTGCAACTTTAGAGCACCCATCATTCTTTAGATCATCTGCACCATCTTCCAACTCCTTCATCAGTTCCCCAAGGACATCAGCAGCCTTTCCCATAAGTGTGACAACGGTAGTTCTACGTTGGGTTGTCTTAGAGATATCTTTGGGCTTTGTCCCAGAGGAGGACACAATATTCACCTTGACAGCCTCTTCAGACAGGTAGCTTCTTCGGGTGGTCAAAGATTGGCTCCTCAATGCCTCTACCGAATGGCCCGGGCTCAAGCTCCATTTTCTCGCGTTTGTGGATTAATGTGCTTGTCCAGCCCTTGATGGTTGGGAATGTTCGGGTAACAGGCCTCGATCGAAGCACAATCCTATCCACATAACATGGCTACAAAATGAAAGCTATCATTAGTAAAGTTCATATTTAAAACATATTTATTCAAGGTTAATAAAATTTTGAATTTAAAACTTACCACCAGAAATGAAACTGGGCCAGTGAATGGTTTGTCCTTATCTGGAGTCCAGTTATTATAGGCCTTGAGTAAGATATCAATGACATACTCAAACCAGTTGTATTTCTTGACATTATCAATGCCATGGATGACCTCTTCAATTTGCGTGCGCAAGTATCCATCTCCCTTAGGGTTGATCAAGATTGTATTTACCAAAATCAGGAATATCTTCCTGAACTTCTCCCCTCCATGGATATCACTTAACATCTGCTCTATACGCATATCTGCACCCATTTTAGACCTCTTTCGACCGCCAGATTCTGCAATCTCGTTTATGAACTTGTTGGTCGTTTGATGCCCATTATGCTCTAACCTCAAACCACCATTTGGCAACCCCAAGGTAGCCCGCACATCATCATGCCCAATATGTAGTATACCACGTTCGTATACTACACCGCATGTATCTTGATTAAAATGATCAAGAATCTCAAATGTGAGCTTCGCTGGGATATAGGACAAGTTGAAGTGCAAAAGATTGCCAAATCCCATATCCTCTAAAGCATCTCTCTGATCATCATTAAGCGATTTAATCGCTTCAACAAATTTCCTTGGTCCTCTCTTAAGACATAGAACTCTCTGGACAAAAGGTCTACTGACATTTTCTTTAGCATCATTATGGGCGAACTTTTTACCTTTCCCTTGTACCTTTTTAGCATCATTCCCTTGTACATTTGTCGATTCTGCAACTTTGTTAACAATCTGCTTTCTTCACTTATCCTTATCCTTATCTGTCTGTACCCCACTAGGTAAAGCACCTTCTGTTTCCCTCATTCTCTTTATGCCTAACATATGCAAGTAAAATTATTTAGTTCATTAGTTAACTTATTTAGGTCATTGCAACTAAAATTTATTTTAAAACGAACCTTTGTTGTCTGTATTTGGCAGCTTATCATGCTTATTTTTTAACCGCCTTTCATCATTACAATCATTACCACCACATGCTTGCTTCAGATTCAACATTTCTGAAAAAAGGGGACTATTTTAATCAATTAATTAAATTACATGTTGTATTAAATCAAACCATAATGGCAGTTTTGGAATTTAACCTCGAAGTTTTCCAATGGGCGTAATGATTTCCTGTATAGCCTTCAATTTCTTGTCACCTGTATCAGCATCATCATCAATAAATACAATTAATACTAGTTAACTACACCATGTCAATTTATTATTTCAAAACAAAAATAGCTTAGACTTCACTTGTTACCTTCCAGAACAGAATTTTTGGGGCCTTTAGCTGCATTCGATTTCTGTACAGATGAAGATCTTACTTAATCATATGAATTCAATACTTCATTCATCTATGCTTTAATTTCATTTTTTACCTTTGGTAGCAGGGATTTTAGTAGGGATTTTAGAACTACTTGCATTCTTCCTAGTTGCAGAGGAAGTTTTACCTATACATAACAAACACAGAATTAATATACAACATATCATCCACAATTATAGATAGTTCACTTGGAATACTCTGTTACCACATTTAATATGATTTTCACTTTATATTACTTCATTTTTAGAGTCTGTTACTTCATTATAATGTTATATTACTTCATTTTAGTAATGTGAGAGCATTTATATTACTTCATTATCATAATTTATTACTTCATCTTATCAATTTACTACTTCATTAAAAAGAATATGTAGTTCATTTTAATGTTGAAAGAACATAACAGTTAATATAATGAGAGTTTATGAATTAAATCCATTAGTTTCTCTGTGGGGGTAATATTCTGCACTAGAGCCTTCAATTTCTTGTCCTCTGCATATAACACAGTTTGTATGTTCATTCATGTGTGCATTAACATGAATGAAGTAACAGGGGACATGAATGAAGTAATAAAATGTACGAATGAAGTACTTGCCTAAGTAATTTGAAAGGATTTCCAAAGAAATTCTCGCATGCATCTTCTTTTTAGAGGAATTTTTACCTATACATAAGAATACAGAATAAATTTACAACATATCATATATAATTATAGATAGTTCACTTAGAATACTATGTTACTTTATTTAACGTGATTTTCACTTTATATTACTTAATTAAAGACACAACTAACTTCATTATATCAATTTACTACTTCATCAAAAAGAATATATAGTTTATTCTAATGTGCAAACAACAAATCAGTTAAAGATGTTACTTCATTATAATGTTTTATTAAATTTTTAGAATCATTTACTTCATTATAATGTTTTATTACTTCATTTTAGTAATAAAACCTACCGTATAACTTATTACTTTATTATATGAATTCAATACTTCACAACAACTAGATTATAGTTAATAGGAAAACAGATCAGTTGCATTACCTCATCACATAAAATATGTAGTTCATTTGAATATGCAAACAATGCAGCAGTTAATTTTAATTCTAAAATCCTAAACTCATACAACAGTCGAGTTTAATCCTAAAACCCTAAACTCATGCAACACAGTAAATAGATAGTTCATATTTAGACTTTGTTACTTCATTATAATATTTTATTATTGAATACATACTAGTTAACTATCACTTAGAACTTTTGGTCTGGAGATGAACCTTTGGCTATATAAAACATACAACACATTAAATATTACATAACAATAAATAGACAACACAGTTAAGTTTAATCCTACGTTACAAATTTTCTCTTATCAATTATTTAGTTAAAATTTGTGCCACATACAAACTTTCAAGCAACCAAAAACATTTTAAAATTTCAAATTCCTAAATTGCACAAAAAAACTGATGAAACTTCATGTTCGATTACTAATGAACTAATCATCTGTCAACAAGCATCCAGCAGTCAACAAGCATCCAACAGATCCTCTGTTAACTCATTATCATAATTTATTTCTTCATTTTACCAGTTTAATTCCTAGGTTTTACCTTCAGCATCTGCATCGGGCTGCCGATTTGATTTTTTGACCGTCTTTGATATATCCGGCTGCTTTCGAGTATATTTCAGTACTATTTTGGCAAAAATCAGAATCCAAGTTAGGTATTAGATGAAGTAAATTAAGAGTAAGAACTTTGCAAAACTTCAAAGGTGTATTACCTTCATCACAAGTTCGGCCAGAACGCAACTGGCGGCCAAAATTTTCGGTCGAAGTTTTTCGAGTATCAACCATTTAATCTACCGATTTAATTGCTGAACTGATAGAGAGAAGTGCTGAATCGTCGATGAATGTCGTCGATTTTAGTCCTATTTGCCACTGATGGCCGATGAAGATGAAGATTCGTTGGATTTGAGCTAGGTTTTGTGAGAGAAGTTTTGAGAGAGAAGAAGAATTGAAGCTCACAGCCGAAAACGCGTGAGTGGAATGGTAGATTTTTTGAATTTTTTACCCTAATTATGAATTTACATAAATACCCCCACATTGAAGTAAATTGAGTATATAATGAAGTGCGAAAAATAACCCTTGATTATCTAATCTAACCCATTAAATTTAAGATCTAAGAACCCAAATTTGGTCTCTAGTTCAGTGTTTAAGAGTGGATTTGTGGTTAATAGGACTCTATAGGTAAAGTAAGAGAGATATGGAGAAAAAGTAAGTAATGTAAAGAAGGGAGAAAAAATGGATAAAGTATGAGAGGGAAACTTTCCATTTTTCTAAATGAGATTATTTTTTGGTAGACATCTTGAAATGATTACATTCGACTATAATTCATGGACGAAGAGAGTATAGAAGTCTTGCTCCCACCTATCTACCAAAATTGAGTCACTTCTTTTTTTGCACTCATTTTGAGAAAATGATAATAAATAGTTAAAGTAGAGTGAAAGTAAAATAAGAGAAAAAATAATGTAACAAAGACATCAACTCCCAAAAATCAAAACTCTGCATTTTAGGAAATGGACCCTCGAATCCCATATCACTAATTTCACACTTTTTTCTATTCCTCTCACTTACTTTACCAATTTTACATTAAAACACATCCGGTTCCCAAAGTTCTTACTTTTAGGAAACGGGGAGAGTAACACTTATAATGGGAATGTGAGCCGCTGGAAGTCGGATTCTCGTTGATTTTCTGTATTTGAGGCAGACAAGCGAGAGCCTCATGTGTTTCTAAGAGAGACGAGTTTTAGTGATGCGTGTTTATTCAAACAAGCGAGCCTCAGGCGTGTTTCATTACACATGCGAGAGTCTCTCACATCGTTTCCCTTCATAATGTTCTAACCGCAAGGTCCTAATGACAGATTGATTCTCATAATTTCATCCTTTTTAGAAATTTTCCGTCATATAACACATTATATATAACGTTGGACATATTGTCAAGAATCATCCAACGGCTAGTCCATTTACCAAATAATGGGTAATTGCAATAATAATAAATTACATGGTATTACCTAGGAACATTAAATCTTTTGTAGTTCCTAGAGTGAAGGGGGATGTATCCCATGGTTGTACTACCCTATAAAATGGGGCCATTGTAACTAGTCTAAACACACAGCAGAAAATACAATACAATCTCATTCCCTACTTTTGCCACCATGTTTAATCTTCCATACAATATGCCTCTCTCGATTACCATCTTTAAGATGGTATCAGAGCAGGTTGTAACAGTGGGGGACTCAGAAAAATCTCATCACCGTCCCGAAGATACCTTTCCCGGCCCTTTTTAAGCCTGCAAAAAAAATCAGAAAATAGCAATGTCAGAATCTGACTCAAAAGCTTCAAACACCAACCAACCTTTGATGAATTTCCCAGGGGAATTCGCTGCCCAATTGGCAGAATTCCTTAGGCAGATGAATATGCCACCAAAAACTCAAGAACAGCCACCACCACCACCTCCACCCTCAAATCAACCAGAATCATTGGGGGAGATTCATGTCCAAGCCAAACTCAATGGAGACAATTACTCCCTCTGGACAACTCTGATGAAACGAGCCATTGGAGGAAAAGGTCTATCATCTCACATTAACGGAGTTACAGACCCTCCTCCAATCGATGATCCAAGCTATCCAAAATGGGAGCAGAGAGATCACTGCTGCTTCAATTGGATCATAAACAACATCGAATCCAATCTCATCAATGAAGTATCACAATATGCGACAGCCCGAGACCTATGGGAAGGTCTAGCCATCACATATAGAAGTGGAATCGATCCTTTCCAAGTCTCAGATCTACACAGACAAGCGTATAATATGAAGCAAGGAAGCATGAGTCTTGAAAGTTTATGGAATAAATTCCAGGATCTCTGGATCTCCATAGATGAAAGGGATCCAAATCCAATGGATACTCCTTCAACAATCGAAAAGTACAACAAGATCACCTAGAGACATATATTATACCAATTTCTATGGGCTCTAGACGACAGATACAACACAATCAAGAGGGAAATCCTAAACAAAGATCCGTTACCCACTGTGAAGAGTGCATACGGCTTAGTGAGGCGCGAATCTGCCAATGAACGGGTTCTCAAACCCTACGGCGACTCGCAAGAAACAGGCATAGGTGTCGGTTTGGCAGCAACTGACCACCGGAACAGACCACCGCCACCACAAAAACCCTCCACAAATCTGGACAAGAGTAGACTAAGCTGTAGCCATTGCGGCGGGAAGAAGCACACGGCCGACACATGCTTTCATCTCCATGGCTTTCCCGACTGGTGGGATGAAATGAAGAGGAACAAACAAAACCGAAATCGGAGCAGAGGAGGCAGAGCGACGGCGGCGGCCGTCGTGGGGGATCGCGCTACCAACACCGACGGTACGATGGGCAGCATCGGTCAACCAAACGCCGGAGGGAACACCAGCCAGTCCACCGGAAAGAATGGAGGCGACGAGAAAGCAATAGCCTCAGTCTCAGTTGCTAGAGTGTGGTCAGAAGGTAATCCGACACCGGAGACCGCCAACCCCGGCGGAACACCAGCGATCGTTGCCGAAGAGAAAGAGAGATCGGCGGAGGTTAGGGTTGGAGAAGCAACGGCGCATAGGGTTGGGAGAAAAGGGGTTTTTTTTTATTTAAATACCCCCAACTCTCTCATATCTAAATTAACCCCCCCAACTCTTCTAAATACCACCACAAACCCCATCTCATACAGTTATCTAATTCCAACCCCAGAAAATCCGAAATCTCCCAAATTGACCCCAAAAAATTCAAAAATTCCCAAATTGACCCCAGAAAATCAACACACTTACAGTTTCAGCCCAACATACCGTGCCACAACTCGTTTAAAGCCTTGGCCAATTCCTCGTCTACTAATATTGGCAAGAAGGAGAAACAATGGATTTTTGACTGTGGGGCTACCGACACTATCTCTTTTGACCCCTCTGATTTCCTACACATAGCCGAACCTACTAAAACCTATGTCCAAACAGCCAGTGGGGATTTAGCTCGAGTAGAGGGGGCGGGCACCATTGTTGTTTCTCCAACCCTCCGACTCTCTAACTGCCTTTTCGTCCCCACTTTATCTCATAAACTGCTATCAGTTAGTCACGTGACGAGGGAACTTAATTGTAAATTACTAATGCAACCTCGTTTTTGCATGCTACAGGATATCAAGACGGGGACGATAGTTGGGCGTGGCACTGAACGAAGCGGACTGTACTATGTGGATGAGATAGCCCAACAAAGTGCGGCATTACTGTCTCAGACACCGACTGACAAGCAAACGTGGCTCTTACACCGTCGGTTAGGGCATCCATCTATAGGATATCTTAAACTCTTGTTTCCTAAGATAGCCTCGAGTGTGCATTCTCTTGATTGTGAAACTTGTCATCTGGCTAAAAGCCATCGTCATTCCTTTAAATTAAATAATACTCGAGAGCTCAAACCTTTTTCCTTAGTTCATTCGGATGTTTGGGGTCCTGCTCCAATCAATGGAGGTCAGGGTCTTCGTTATTTCCTGCTTTTCATAGATGACTTTTCTCGTATGACTTGGGTATATTTTTTAAAACATAAATCAGAAGTTTTTAAAAAATTTACTCACTTCTACAGTTTAGTCCAAACCCAGTATAACCATAGGATTAAGGTTCTACGGTCTTATAATGGGAGGGAATATATTAACACAAACATGAAAACCTTCTTTTCTGAAAAAAGGCCTTATCAACCAGACTTCCTGTGCATATACACCTGAACAGAATAGGGTAGCAGAATGGAAAAATAGGTATATACTGGAGATCACCAGGGCCCTTCTCATTGAATCCAAGATCCCCACATCTTTTTGGCCAGAAGCAATTGCTACCTCCGTCTACCTTATGAACCGTCTCCCAACGGGAATCCTCAACTTCAAAACTCCCATTGATACCTTTGTTAACCATGAATCCATACAGAAACCAACTTCCCTTACTCTCGACCCAAAAATCTTCGACTGTACGGTTTTCGTCCATATCCTAAAACATGATCGCACAAAATTCTCCCCATGTGCTGTCAAATGTGTGTTCCTTGGGTATAGGGTCAACCAAAAAGGGTACCGATGCTATGATCCAATATCTAAACACATGCACACAACTATGAACTGTGATTTCGTTGAGAATGAGATAAAAAACCCAATTAGCGACCCACTGAAGTGGCTATATATCCCAACTCATCAATCTGAATCTACACAAAAGGAACCTGAACCGAACCCTGAACCAAACCTTGAACCAAACCCGGAACCTGTCACATAAGTCAGTCCAACAAAGGATGATGGGCTATCACATTCCACTGGTCAGATCACACAGTTCAACAACTAACCATCAACCCCGTCTTCAAATCCCGAGGTAAATGACTCTGAAACCAATTCAGTTCCATTAAATATCACTAACACAGACAGGGTAGACAGAGAAGGTGATAATAATGGCAGAGTTGATAATACTGGGAAGTATGAACTACCACATAGAAGCACGAGATGAATACCTCCCAAAAGATACTCTCCAGATTGGAAAGGGCGGAAAACGAAATATTCAGTGGCAAACATAGCCCAAGTATACCTCACAGAGATGGCTCGAGCATTTGAAGCTACCCTATATGAGGAAGAAGAAATTCCCAAGTCCTTTGAAGAAGCAGTCACACAGAAGCATTGGAGAGAAGCTATGAAGAAAGAGATTGATGCTTTGATAAAAAATGGAACGTGGGAGAAGTGCGTTCTGCCAACAGGAAAGAAAACGGTCGGTTGTAGGTGGGTCTTCACAATCAAAAGGCGTGCAGATAGATCAATCGAGAGATACAAGGCACGATTGGTGGCCAAAGGATACACTCAAGTGTATGGAATCGAATATGACGAAACTTTCTCTCCAGTTGCCAAACTGAACACGATCCGAACATTACTATCGGTTGCAGCCTGTAAAGATTGGCCGTTACATCAATTTGATGTGACAAATGCCTTTCTCCACGGAGAATTAGAGAAGAACAAGGAGGTCTACATGGCAATCCCACCAGGATTCGAGAGCGAATTCAATCCAGGACAAGTGTGCAGATTAAAGAAAACTTTGTACGGGTTGAAGAAATCTCCAAGAATATGGTTTGGAAGGTTTTGTCAAGCGATGATCAAACATGGGTTCAAACAGAGTCTCTCTGACCATACACTCTTCACAAAAAGAAGGGAAGATAAGGTAACATGTCTCATTATTTATGTAGACGATATGATAATCACAGGGGATGATATAGAAGAAATCAACAATCTCAAGTCTAACTTGTTCAAAGAATTTGACATGAAAGATCTCGGTCCCTTGAAATACTTTTTAGGGATAGAGGTGTTGAGATCAGGACATGGAATATTCCTGAGGCAGAGGAAATATGTACTTGACCTTTTGGCAGAGACCGGACTCCTAGACTGCAAGCCTGCCGAAACGCCAATGGTATCTAATCATGGGTTAAAGATAGTCGAGGGAGCTAGACCCACAGACCGAGAGAAATACCAAAGATTAGTTGGGAAACTAATTTACCTCTCCCATACCAGACCCGACATCACATATGCAGTAGGAGTCGTCAGTCAGTTCATGCACCAACCACAAGAAGAACATATGGATGCAGCATTAAGGATTGTGAGGTACCTGAAAGGCACAACGAACTATGGAGTTTTCTTAAAAAGAGGAGAACATCTGGAAGTTGACGGCTACACAGATGCTGATTGGGCTAGCAATCCAATCGATAGAAAGTCAACTGGTGGATACTTCACATTCGTCGGGGGCAGCCTAGTTACTTGGATAAGCAAGAAACAAAAGGTTGTAACTCTATCAAGTGCTGAGGAAGAATTCAGAGGCATCAAGAGTGGGCTCATGGAGATCATGTGGCTAAGGAGGCTACTCACTGAAATCGGTTTCTCCCCAAATCGGAAGAGCAAGCTATTTTGTGATAATAAAGCGGCAATCAGCATATCAGAGAATCCAGTCCAACACGACAGGACTAAACATGTCGAGGTTGATCGCCACTTTATTAAAGAAAAACTTGAAGGAGGAATTATCGAGTTTCCATTCGTTCGATCTGAAGAACAGTTGACAGATATTTTAACCAAAGCCGTGAATCCAAGAAACTTCAAAGAAATTTTAGTCAAGTTGAACGTTGGAGATACCATTGCTCAACTTGAGGGGGAGTGTCAAGAATCATCCAACGGCTAGTCCATTTACCAAATAATGGGTAATTGCAATAATAATAAATTACATGGTATTACCTAGGAACATTAAATCTTTTGTAGTTCCTAGAGTGAAGGGGGATGTATCCCATGGTTGTACTACCCTATAAAATGGGGCCATTGTAACTAGTCTAAACACACAGCAGAAAATACAATACAATCTCATTCCCTACTTTTGCCACCATGTTTAATCTTCCATACAATATGCCTCTCTCGATTACCGTCTTTAAGACATATAATTCACAAATTATAAAAATATAAACACATACTAATATATGTGCATCGCACAGGTTGCCGCTAGCAAATTATAATAGATGACTGAAATCATAGCAAACATATAGAACCAAATAATTGCTGCTTGCAATTTTTTAATACTATATACTATACGAGAAAAAAATATTCTAAATCAACATAATTTATAATTAGAAATTAGCAAATGAGTTAAGGAATATACCAGGATGATTTGAAGTTTTTTCCAATACCGCCCATACTAAAAATGCACAAATCGATCCATGTATCTCCTCCATCCCAATCGAGCAACGCCAAAATCGAATATGTCACCATTATTTTTTGTGAATTAAACTATTGAATGTCGAGGTGCTGAGTTCAAGGAGATGCAAGCACACCTAGGGGTGGTTCGGTACGGTATACCGTACCGGGAGTGCCATACCGTATACCTTACCGAAAGTTACGGTATGACAAAAATCATACCAATACCGTACCGTAAGTGTCGGTATACTGGAGTTTGGTACACCGGAAATTCGGTATGACAGTTTTCCATACCGTTACCATACCGTGTTATCGGTATACCGTACCGCATTTCGGTATACCGTACTTTTGCGGTATACCGAACTGCGATATGGCATTCCGATATACCGTTATACCGTGTTTTGCGGTACGACATACCATTATACCATTATACCGTGAAAAAATCTATTATATCCAAAATATTAAAAAAAAATCCAGTTTTCAACTACTTCAAAAAATAGGGTTCCCAATTTTGATTCTTTTATTTTTTGTATAATAAAAATTCTTATTTTTAAAAATTTAGTTTAAATATAACATATATAAATATATATTTATATATTATTTATATCAATCGGTATACCGGTATACCACGGTATACCGAAGCATCGGTATATACCGAATCTTCGGTATACCGCGGTATACCGCGGTATGGGAAATCTTATACCGTTACCGTACCGATCTCTATCGGTAAGGTATCATACCGTACCGAAACTACGGTATACCGAAAAGACGGTATTTTCGGTATTTTTTCAGTACGGTAAGTCCGGTATTCCGGTATTTCGGTATAATTCCCCAGCCCTAAGCACACCACTCCTATAAATGCGAAATAAATAAGAATTCAACATATAGAACTAAAATCTACGAAATTCAAGGAATCAACAAAATATAGTAGACAGAGATTTAATCTCTGCAGCTTATCTAAAGTAATATTGTGGTGTTTTTTTGGCTTATCTCTGCATCAAATCATAGCTGTAGAAGATGTTTGGAATAATAATGTTTGGAGCTAAAAATATTAAAGTTGTTTGTCCATAAATAATTTGTAAAAATCAGAGAGAAATACCGTAGTGAAGAATAAGAAGCGGCTAAGGTGAAGAAATTTAGGATTTGACGGAGGCTCTGCGGTGGCGAGGGCGGCGCGGCGCTTGAAAGAGGGAGGGCGTTGAAAAATGAAATCACAGCCTTATTTTAATGGGCTTAAGGATTCTTTTGCAGGTTAATGGATTGGGCTATAACAGAAATTGATTTGCAAGTTTAAAAAAAATTACAGAATACTCCTTCCGTCCACCAAATATTGTTCACATTCAGCTCGGTTCGACTAAGAATTTGAAGAAGAGATTATGAAAATATTTAGTGAAAATGTAGGTTTCACCTTAATATACTCCCTCCGTCCATGAGAATTAGTCTTATTTTGCAATTTCGGGTGTCAACAAAAAATAATCTCATTTCAAAAATTAAAACCTTTTCTTATACTTACTCATTTATACTCCTTCTTACTTTTACTTTTTCTCCTCTCTCACATACTTTACTCACTTTTTCTTTTTTTCTTTTACTTTACCAATTTTCCATTAAAACTCATGTAGTTGAGAAATAGAACTAATTTTCATGGACTAAGTGTAATGAGTTGCTGAAAAGTGAGGTCCACTAAACAAAAATGGAAAAAAGTAAATATAGACAATATTTTGTAGACGAACTGAAATAGCAAATGTGAACTATATTTGATGTACGAATAAAAACAAACCAAAAAGGAAAGTGAGTCGTCTTTAATGGGAAAGAGGAATTATGTTGATGTGTGTGAACATAAAATTGTTGTTGGGATTGCAAATGAATTAAGCTACATTCATGACAATGAATTGATTCATCATAACATCACATCCAACAACAATGTTTACAGTTTATCTCATATATAAGGTATCGGATGCACTTTGAGCATTGGGTATATTCAGCAACTCATTCCTCAACGTGTCTTAATTTGTTTCGTGTTTATGTCTGATAAGCTTGAAAGTAATATATATCATGCATTGCCACAGTTCAGTTCAGACAAGGTGCACAAGATTGTGGTAGCTAGATTACAAGGAGACTACTTGGAAAAGGCAGTTGAAATTAATGAAATCAATTCATGCAGCATGATCATGGATATTTGCTCATTTCATTTAATTGGACCTTGTCAAAAAAATTTAGATTTTGTTTGTTGTTAGACGTTTGTCATTTAATCTCGGAGAAAATTTATAGGTTGGGGAAGGTTGTGCCCTCGACCTTCTGAAGGTTTATTTAATAGGAGTAGCATCAGCTTTTCACGATAAGTCAGTCTTCCTACACATTCGAACGATCCTTCCTTTCCATCGAAAAACAAGGATAGTCTCCCATGAATGCCCAGTTTCTTCAAATTACGAGCCTTGCCTAAAATTTCCTCAATGCAACTTTAGGGCGAAACCATGCCTAGTGTTTGGAGGTTTGAGCTTCTTGTCTAGTTTTACTAGCTCTGGGCAAATTTACTAAATACCAACCATCCTCCTCTTAATTGAAAAAATCGAGTAACGCCAAATCATGTGACAATCATAGGTTGTATCTCTCTATTTTATTACCCAGTGTAAATTCAATTATGGAATCAGATTTAACTGACAACTTGATATCCCAAAGCGTGAAGAGCTCCACACTAATCAGAGCAAGAAATAGATAGACGAATATCTTAAAAAAATCTTCTAAGCTTTTGCGGAAGCACTAACACACAGCTAAGTGAGGGGAAAATGTAAGGAATTGAGAATGGTATTTTTATTTATTTTTCATTAGTTAACTATCACAAGATGTGAGGAATTCATAAAATCAACTTATATCGGCAATAGTTATAGATGTGAAGGTCATCACATCAAGAAAATAGGGTTTTTGGCTTTTTAAACCAAAACCTTTCCCCGAATTCCGGTTTTTCCCATGAACTATGAGATTTGTTTTTAAAACCACGAACTTTCATTTCGTTAGGATTTTTCCCTGGCGGGTCAACGGCGAAACCCGGGTTGTTTACGTGCCAATTTTAATCCTATTTGTCATTAACGGCCAGGTCGCCCACTGCCAGGACATCCGCAGCCGGCATGCCCAAAACGAGGACGCCCAAAAGCAACCTCCTCACCTACCTGAGATAGAACGAAGACGCCTGATTTCGAAGTGAGCGGATGAACGAAGATGCCGGAATTCAATTTTAGGGTTTAATTGGCTGGCTGAATTCGATTTTAGGTGAGTTGGGTAATGTTTAAATGTGATTGAGTCGTAAAACGACGTCGTTTTAGGGTCCTATATCCGGCGTCCATGTCATTTTTTCGACAACTTCTCTACCAGAAATGTGTTATTCGGGTTGGGTTGGGAAAATTCTAACGAAATGGAAGTTCGTGGTTTTAAAAACAAGTCTCATAGTTCATGGGAAAAACCGGAATTCGGGGAAATGTTTTGATTTAAAAAGCCAAAAACCCAAGAAAATATATAAAAGGATCAGAAAATTTTCAGCAAGCGGTAAGGGGAATTTGTGAAAAACTACCAATATTTAGTTGGAATACTAATAATCAGATACAGAAATTAAGATGTGATCTACAACAAATTGGCTGTGAGGCACCACAACAAATTTGACAAATTATACAGAAAATTGTTTCTGGGCATACGTCGACTTAGTTTTGGCTATACCACATCTATATAGAAACCATTAAAAAATAAAAATGCATTGATATAATACGAAAAATAAAAGAAATCGTTTTTGTGACGCAAGTTGTTCTAAAATTTAAATTGTTGGTTGTATATCTATATTTATAGAGAATGATGGAAGCGTACAAATTCTTGTATTCATCTAATGAGCGCAGCGGAAATTGCATACAAGAATAACAGATCTAGATTCATAATCATATTGCAAGTTGAGCATGTAAAACACAACGGAACTAAATCTTACTTGTTGTGTTGTTTTCTTCTGCGATTGAATCCTGCAAGTTGAATCCACTACTATCGAGGTCCACGTGCAATCCAATCCGATGCAGGAACTATCCCGGTACAATTGCTCCGTAGAAGAATGCTAGGAATTCTCTCTACAAAGCTTTACGTATTTTCTCTCTAATGTTACGCTATTTCTCATGTCCCACAATGGAGAATAAATAACCATTATATAGATGAAGAGTCACTAGGGTTTCATGATTGTTGGGCTTATGGACTAATTATAATTATAGCCCAACTATAATTAATTAATCCATATTAATCTAATTCTAGCCCATTTCCTTTCAATCTCCCACTTGGACTAGCATTAGATATAATACGCAGTTCCAACTTTGTACCCTTGAGCGGATCAAAATACACTTATAGTGTGACCCTTTAGGCCCTCATTATCGACGACGATCTAATCGAAGTCTGCACAAAACTCCTAGACTGCGTTGGCAGCGTAGCTCGATATATGAAGGACGTTTACGTGAATTCGGTAAACAAGCCTTTACATAAAGTTTATAGTAATATCCTTTCATTCACGAACCACCCGATTGAGCCTAAGATTTGCTATGTGTCATCCAAATAGCTCAATCACTTTATCTCATCTTTATTAAATGACCCATTCGATCATATTCAATTACTTTAATCGAATATATCTTTGCATTGGCCAATGACTTAATGGTCAAGTAATATAGAGAATTTGAGTGTTCTCTCGAAATTCTAATCGAGGAATGAATCTCATTCTTGGCTCAACTACCATTTTCATTTATCTTATGATATACCCAACACAGGTCCGTGTCTCAATCCTCCTTTGGGAGGCAAAGCGTTGGACAAGATCAAAGCACACCACTCAACAAACAAAATGTGTAATGACCTCAGATCCAAGGACTATTACATACTTCATGCACTAATAAACTGTAGACACTTAACAAAACAGTTTAATAGTAGGGTATACCAATACTCTCCAAAGTATACCATGTGTCCATCACGAGTATCTGATATCTCATAGTTGTGAGAACAACTACATTCTCGAAGAATGTGATGCAAACCCCATGCTAACCTATAACATATCATCAATATCCCATTCTTGATGATCATTGGTTAGGGCTATTTTAGAATTATACTATATCATTAATGTCTCACACCATTAACGACAGTCATAATTCAAGGGAACAAATATTTAGAATAAAGACAAACATTTAAAACAATTATTCCAATAAGTGCACAAAACCCATAGAAAATTAAATTTTCATAGAATGTGATCAAGTAATATTGTCTCAACACAAAATGTTTCTAAGACATATAAAACTTTAACTCCCACTGATTCAAAGCCATCTACCAACATGCTTAACACCTAAGCTCTCAAAGTGCTTGTTGTGTTTTGCTATACATAACGGTTTAGTGAAAGGATCAGCTAAATTATCATCAGTGGGTACTCTTTCTAATTTTATGTCGCCTCTTTCAATTATTTCTCTGATCAGATGATATCTTCTAGGAACATGCTTGTTCCTGTTCGTAGCTCTGGGTTCTTTTGCTTGCGCAACAGCACCAGTGTTGTCACAGTACAAAGGTATTGCACTACTGGCACTCGGAACGACACCCAGTTCCTTAACGAACTCTAACAAAGCAACAGCTTCTTTGGCAGCTTCAGATGCAGCAATATACTCGGCTTCGGTGGTGGAATCGGCAGTTGTACCTTGTTTGGAACTATTCCAACTCACTGCTCCACCATTGAGGATAAAAACATATCCAGACTGAGACTTATAGTCGTCATGGTCTGTTTGGAAACTAGCATCAGTATACCCAGTAACTGATAACTCTGGTTGTCCACCATAGACTAAGAAATATTCTTTAGTCCTTCTAAGGTACTTAAGAATAGTCTTAACAGTTTTCCAATGTTCCTCACCGGGATTTTGCTGAAATCTGCCTGTCATGCTAAGCGCATAGGCCACATCTGGCCTAGTAGATATCATGGCATACATAATAGATCCTATAGCCGAAGCATATGGGATCCTCTTCATGTTGTCTCTTTCTTTGTCATTAGAAGGACAATCCTTCTTTGACAATACAATGCCATGTCCCATAGGAAGAAAACCTTTCTTAGAATTCTCCATTGAGAAGCGCCTTAACAACTTGTCTATGTAAGTGGATTGTGATAATCCCAACATCCTATTTGGTCTATCTCGATAGATCTTAATTCCAAGGATATAGGAAGCATCACCCAGATCCTTCATCATAAAGGATCTAGACAACCACTCTTTCACGGATTGCATCATGGAACGATCGCTTCCCATAATCAAGATGTCATCAACATATATGATAAGGTATACGACGTTTCCATTTTCGCGTTTACTATAAACACATGGATCCTCTTTGCTTCTGACAAAACCAAACGATTTGATTGTTCTGTCAAAACAAATATTCCAACTCCTCGAAGCTTGCTTAAGTCCATAAATGGACTTCTTTAGCTTGCACACTGCATTCGGCCTTTCTTTCGATACAAAACCTTCAGGTTGTGTCATATAGACATCGCCTTCTAATTCTCCATTGAGAAATGCGGTTTTGACATCCATTTGCCAAATATCAAAATTGTAGTATGCAGCAATTGCAAGTAATATCCTAATGGACTTGATCTTAGCAACTGGCGAAAAGGTTTCATCATAGTCAATGCCTTCGCGCTGACTATAACCCTTTGCCACTAACCTAGCCTTGTAGGTTTGTACTTTGCCATCTGCATCTCTCTTCTTTTTGAAGATCCATTTGCAGCCTATAGGGTAAACCCCATCTGGCAAGTCAACTAGTTCCCAGACTAAGTTGAAGTACATCGAGTCCATTTCAGATATCAAGGCTTCAAGCCACTTCTCTCGATCGGTGTCTGACACCGCCTCGGTATAGGTCTTAGGCTCATCGTCATCTAAATCAACTTCATCATCTTGGTTCTCAACCATTAGATTCAGTCTCTCAGGTGGACGACGAGTCCTTCTAGGCCTATTGAGTTGGTTTTGCTCTGGTTCAGGCTGTTCATTCTGTATGTGAGAAGGTTCAGGAATATCACTATGATCTTCTTGAGGTGGAGGTGATGCAACTATTGCATCATCTTGTCTTTGATGCATCTCATTGTCTTGAGGAGGTTCTTCGAGAGTCCCTCTAAGGTCTCCTCTAATAGTAATTTCCCCTCCCAATAGATCATCAAAAACTCCCACTGAGTTATTGTTCAAACCATTTGACAATACCTCATCCTCAATGTTATCTTGTGGTTCTTGAATTTCTTCAAGATCTACAATGTTGTGACCTTGTTCCTTTAAGACATAATTGTCTTCAAGAAACGTCACATTCCTAGAGATTATCACCTTGTGATCTCCAGGGTAGTAGAATTCATATCCTCTAGTTTGTTTAGGATATCCCACAAAGTAACACTTCTCACTTTTAGATTCCAACTTATCAGTCATTTGTTTCTTAACAAAAGCTGGACAACCCCAGGTCCGCATATAGTTAAGACAAGGCTTTTTGCCATACCATAACTCATATGGTGTTTTCTCAACTGATTTAGATGGAACTCTATTCAGAATGTAAATAGCAGTCAATAAAGCATGACCCCAGAGAAATAAAGGGAGACTAGCTAAACTCATCATGGATCGAACCATATCTAATAATGTTCGATTTCTCCTTTCAGATACTCCATTCATTTGTGGTGTACCAGGAGGTGTCCAGTCTGACTGAATTCCATGTGATTTCAAGTAATCAAGAAATTCTCGGCTCAAGTATTCCCCTCCTCGATCTGATCGAAGAGTTTTGATACTTTTCCCAAGTTGTTTCTCAACTTCACACTTAAACTCTTTAAATTTCTCAAAGGCCTCAGATTTGTGTTTCATAAGATACACATATCCATACCTTGTCAAATCATCAGTGAAAGTAATGAAGTACGAATAACCACCTTTTGCTTGAGTTGGAAACGGTCCGCACACATCTGTGTGGATCAACTCTAGCACATCATTAGCACGCACCCCTTTCCCAGAAAGTGGTTTATTAGTCATCTTTCCTTTGAGACAGAATTCACAAGCACCATATGATTCAAAATCAAATGAATTTAGATAGTCTAACTTTCTCAATCTCGCTATCCTTTTCTCATTGATATGACCAAGTCTACAATGCCAAAGATAAGTAGCATTATCCGTATTACATAGCTTAAGTCTTTTATTTTGCACATTGAGAATATTCCGTTTGCATTCAAGCATATATAATCCATTCTCTAAAGAGGCATTTCCATAAAACAATCCATTCTTAGAAAACGAGCATCTGCTGTTTGCAAAATGGAAGGAAAAACCCTCGATGTCCAACATCGGAATGGAAATAATATTCTTTGAAATAACTGGAACAAAATAACAATTATGTAAATCTAGTCTATGTCCTGAGGGAAGATCTAATCTATAAGTTCCCACGCGTTCGGCAGCAACTCTTGCTCCATTTCCAACACGTAGGTCTACTTCCCCAGGCCTCACTTTCCTGCTGTCTATTAGACCTTCCACATTATTACAAATGTGTGAACCACAAGCGGTATCCAATACCCAGGATTGTGAGTTATTCATAGACATATTTATCTCAATGACAAACATAGCTGAGCTCCCACTCATTGCACCTTGTGCCTTGAGTTTTGGGCAGTCTCTCTGCCACTCCGTGAAATTTGACCTAGTCAATTTGTTTGTTTCCATCATACACTCATAAGATAAGTTTGACATATTATCTGAACAGAAAATAAAATGAAAAGCAAATTAGAAAAGCATACAAAGATCACATTCGCATCACTAATCAAACAAGGGTTTATTGTATTGATTAGCTCCCACTAATTTTAACATATATTATGCCCCCAAACATAAAATACGAATTTATATCAAATATAAATTTTAGTGGTCCAAGATCCAAGTCTATATAGTTGTAGCCTCTGCGAGGGCTGATGACTACAATAATATCACTAGGTAGGCCTCCAAGCCAATTGTAACAACAATTTTACAATTCTTGGTTTATTAATCTAATTAATATACGTCCATAAATTATTTTGGTTGCGAGGGCTACACAAAATAATTTAAGCAAGTCAACCCCATCACACGATGCCAACCATGCATCTATGAATGAGCCTAAACCTTGTGGATTTAGAGTAAACGCGAGGGCATAAAACTCGTGGTCGAAAAGGCTAGGAACATCAGACAATTATGATGGACGACGCGTTTGTTTCAAAACAAGACTTATATTTTATGGGGAAAAAGTGTGATACTAGTTATGTGAATATAATATCCAATATTAAATATCAAACAATTACTGGGCGCCGCCTACCCAGACATAGTATAACACGGACTACAAATACTGGGCGCCGCCTACCCAGACATAGTATAACACGGACTGCACATACTGGGGCCGCCCCCAGACAATAAAACGGTCTCTAACTACTATAGTTCAATAAATAAGCATAAAAATCAAATAGCATGCTTATCACATAGGATATCAAATAATGCTCAACAAATAAAATCAAATTTTATTTTCTAATTAAATGTGGACTTAACAATTATATCAATTCCGAATCAATATAATTGTAAATTTAATATTAATTCCAAATTTATATTTTATGGAGTATATATTATCATTTCCAAAATGATAACTATATCGCACTTTGTTAATCCAATTAACGAAATTAATCCAATCTATATTAATTCTAAATTAATAAATTTGTAAATCGAGTAATAACTCCAAATTATCATCAAGCACATATATTATTTATTATTCCAAAAAATAATAATATTAACAAATTCTAGCTCACTAATCCAATTAATAAATTTATCATCCAGTCTGCATCAATTCCAAATTAATATTAACAGATATTTAATATTAATTCTAAAATAATATTAAAAACACATTTACTATTATTATTCAAAATAATGATAGTAAATAATTTATTTGCTTGATTAATATTATTAATTCTAAATTAATAATGAACTTTACAGTGACCAAAACCACCTCAATTTTTAGACAACGGTAGCCTAGCTACTTTGGCCCATTGTGGTTACATTTTTACTTGAATTGAAGCCTAAAACGTGGCATCCCATTCAAATTGCAGCCCAACTGCCGTAACCCAAAACCACGATCGGATCCGACCCGGATCTTCAAGGCCCGCTAGGGTTCTGGGAAAAGAACAGTCGCCCCTTCCATGGTGCTGCCTTCACGCCGCCGCCACAGCTTTTACCCCACCATACCGACCTGCCGCCGGTCGACAACTTCCAGCAGATACACGCGGCGGATAGCATGAGAGGGAGAAGGCCGCCGTGAGCGTCGCTCTTCTTCCGTTTTTCTTTGCTTTCGTAAATCAAATTTCAATTGATTGAATTTCAAATCCAAGTTTTGTTGTGTCGTGGCTATGGTCAGTTTTGGTTTCCAAAACCACTCTAAAATGACTGAATTGAAATTCAATTTCAATTTCCAGTCGTTTCGTTAATTTTGGGTTCCAAAACCATTTTTACTCTCAACTTTAATTTCAAAAATTGAACAATTTTTCAATTCTCAAAGTTTGCTTGGAATCCAATTCCAGTTTCAAAGATACGAAACATGTCGAAAGAAGTTTGAAAACTTTGTTTCTAATAAAATAGTTTTCAATGAAAAATAAAACTCAGTTCTCCTTTAACATAAAATTGTGGAAATCTGATTCCAATTTTCAAACAATTTTCAAAAAGTTGAAGCTTGAAATCTAATTTCTTATTTTGAAATCCAATTTCAGTTTTGTCGAAAAATTATTAAACCAAGTTAAAGAGTTTGATTTCTGAAATCGTCCACATATAATCAAATCACAAAACAATTATGAATCAAGCCCCGGGATCTGATACCACTGTTGGTAATTCTTGTATTCATCTAATGAGCGCAGCGGAAATCGCATACAAGAATAACAGATCTAGATTCATAATCATATTGCAAGTTGAGCATTTAAACCACAACGGAACTAAATCTTACTTGTTG
>NC_062968.1:19540683-19571223 GCF_023119035.1 Salvia hispanica
AAGTAGATATATTACCAATAAATAAGAGGTAACACCCCGTAGTCTTTATCGCATTGTAATCTCTCTTTTATGCATTTCGAAACATTTCTCTTAAGGATCGTAAGAAGATGCCTCGTTAACATGGCCCTATCAAGGACGTAGCCTAACCTAACGTGCACCTGAAGCTATCATCACCTAAGTTGAACGTCCTAAGTTAGCGTCTTCTTTTGTTGTGTTGTTCATTCTAAATCAAGGCAACACCAACTTGAAATCTAATTTCTTATTTTGAAATCCAATTTCAGTTTTGTCGAAAAATTATTAAACCAAGTTAAAGAGTTTGATTTCTGAAATCGTCCACATATAATACCACTGTTGGTAATTCTTGTATTCATCTAATGAGCGCAGCGGAAATCGCATACAAGAATAACAGATCTAGATTCATAATCATATTGCAAGTTGAGCATTTAAACCACAACGGAACTAAATCTTACTTGTTGTGTTGTTTTCTTCTGCGATTGAATCCTGCAAGTTGAATCCACTACTATCGAAGTCCACGTGCAATCCAATCCGATGCAGGAACTATCCCGGTACAATTGCTCCGTAGAAGAATGCTAGGAATTCTCTTTACAAAGCTTTACGTATTTTCTCTCTAATGTTACGCTATTTCTGATGCCCCACAATGGAGAATAAATAACCATTATATAGATGAAGAGTCACTAGGGTTTCATGATTGTTGGGCTTATGGACTATTATAATTATAGCCCAACTATAATTACTTAATCCATATTAATCTAATTCTAGCCCATTTCCTTTCAATTTCCAACCAATATCCCTTATGAATACTTATTCATTTTAATCATTCTAGAAACATTTTTTTATATACCGTATCTAATAAAGTGTGGCCCACTCTAAGTAACATTTTCCTTTTTGTATGTCTTATTCTAACTAACACATTGAAATGAAAATATTATTATTTTCACTTTATTCTTTGTGTTACTTATTATTTTCTCCAATCAACTCATAAAATAAAATATATATTAATTTTATTTCTAGTTAATCATTTAGAATTTGTATTTGGCATGGGTAAAATCTTATGATTCGTGCATAGCACCACGGGGGATTACACTAGTAGAGTAAATAGTGAAGAAGAAGGAGAGCCGGCTGAAAGGGAGAGGTAATTTTTCCGGCTTTTTACTATTGATTTGTCATGATTTTTCTAACAATCCACAAACTCAAACGCTCTTCTTCCCCCTCTGTCAATGCATATATTTTGATGTTCGAGATTCTTTTTATTGCAACGCTGTTTAATCTTGAATATTTTATATTATAACATTTATATTGTATATGTATATACTATAGGTTTGTGTTAAAATGAAAACACTATTTAAGATGACATTGTACCACCAAGGACAATTGTTAGATTTAGGTGCAGATTCAACCTTAGCCTACCACGTGGCAGACTTGTTTGCCCATGTATCGTATATTGCTTGATTATCTTTGATTTCATATCGCAGATTGCTTGATATCATATGCCGAGTTGTTTGCTTATCGCAGAATGCTTGCCTAGATTGTCATTTTAACTATGGTGTCACCATAGTACTCTGATTTCAGATCTCATAATGTTTGGAACCATATGCCAAATTGCTTGCCTATGTATCACATTTTCCTTACACATGTATTGCAGATTGCATGTTACTTGTTGTCACGTTGTCACTTTAAGAGCGGTGTCACCCTAACACTAACACACCCCTATAGGGATGTATTAAAATGACAACACTCTTTATTACGACATCATACCACCATTTTAGGGGGGTAATTCTTTTTGTGTTCTAGGACACATTAGTCATTCCATCTTAATACTGCGTTTTTTTAGCTTCCCAGTTTGTGAGACACGCATGATCGTCATGCGTCTTTGGTTAATGAAACACATCAGTTTCACGCGGTTTAACGAAAGACGCATGTCTAACATGCGTATTTTATTTTTTTTATTTTTTATTGAAAGACGCATGACCCCCATGCGTCTCTAGGTAAAACGCATGAGTGTCATGCATCTCTATTTTAAACAAAATGACGAGTTCCAGAAGCAGAATACCATTCTGCGCAAAAGAAGAGAGAAAAGAGAGCAGTGTGATTTTCTTCCGATTTCCGGCGATTTCTTCCATTTTCCCGGCGATTTCTTTCATTTTGTCGTTACAATTCTGTAAGTTTATCTCTTATTCATAATTATTGCATAATATTGTTAGATTATGTTGGTTTTCCCTGATTTACTAAATTAGGGTTTATAGAAAAAATTGTCCCTAATTTTTGTATTTGTTATATTTTCTTATGCAGAAATCATGCATATATTTGTGAGTTTGTATTGGGGTGGTAAAATAGTTCAACTTCCACAATTGGATATTTGTTATGACCCACCTCGGGTGAGAGGCTCCATTATATTGAATTCGTGCGTTTCGTATTCTGAATTAGTTGTAATGATATGTTGTGCGATGAGAATAGATATGAATCAACACGTCATTCAAATATCATGGAGACATTGTCTAGTCTTTGTATCTATTATGGGTTATATATGTACTGAGATATACACTAATCAAAGTGTGGAGTTTATGTTCAACGAGACTCAAAATTCTACTCGTTGTATTGAATTGTTTGTTGAGTATTCACATGTGAGAAGTTCAGAAACCTATATTCATGAAAGATTCAATGTGGTAATCAGTTACAAGAAGGCATGATATGCACAGAGAAAGACTTTAGAGATTGTCTTTGGTGGATGAGGGAAATTATTCAGACAGTTACCAAGTTACATGCTTGAACTGCTGCCACAGAATCCAAACAAAATTGTTGAGTGGAAGCACAACGAGCTGTTAAGTCACAGATGTAAAAAGATGTTTAGTTATGTTTTCTGGGCATTTGAGGCTGCTATCACATGCTTTTCAGCTGGCCCAACCAGTTTTAGCAATTGATGGGACTCACCTCCGAGGATGATTTAAAGATAAATTGCTTGTTGCTTGTGGTTTTGATGCTAACAAGAAATGTTTGCCTATTGCAAATGCTATTGTTAATGAGGAAACTGGCGACTGTTGGACATGGTTCTTGAATCATGTAAGAATTCATGAGGTGAAATACCAGAGGGAGGTGTGCATCATATCAGACAGGCATAAAGCTTCAAGGCTATGGAGTCTGATGAACGGAAAAAGGAGCTCAAATGTCACCACAAATATTGTTTGATCCATGTAACAAAACATCAATACTCCCTTCATCCTACTTTAGGAGTCCCACTTTACCATTTTTAGGTGTCCCATTTAAAAAATTCCGGTTGGAATATTTCATAAATGGTATTAGGTCCCATATTTTATTATAAAACTAATATAAAAAAATAGGACCCGCATTTCACTATTTTTTTTCACCAACTTTTCTTTATATTTCTTAAAACTCGTGACGAACTCAACTGGGACTTCTAAAGTGGGACGGAGGGAGTATATAATGAAAAACAAGTTCAAACAAAACCAATACAAAGTTTAAAAAAAAAGACTTGTTGACAAAAAATACTCCTTCTGTCCCATAGTAGATGTCACACTTGGAAGATGGCACAAAATTTTAGGAGATGTTATTTTGTGTGTTAAGTGGTGAGAGAAATTATAATTTTATAATTGATGTGAGAAGGAACTTTTTCCAAAAGAGGAAATGTGACATCTTTATTGGGACAAACTAAAAAGGAAAGTGTGACATCTACTATGAGACGGAGGAAGTACATAACATTACATCTTTCCAAAATGAGCTACTTATAAGACGATGAGGTGTATTTCGACGGTTCAATCCCCTTATTCTTCCTGGTTGAAAATCTCTTCTTCTCTTTCATCATCATATTCTTCTTCAACTCGTACTTGAGCCACAAACTGATAATTTTGGAAGAAGGAATCGACTGATGCTCGGGCTCCACTCTATTGCGGCTCATTTTGGCTTTGTGAATAGGGGCGACGACTCCAATCAGACTCAGGTTGGCTTGGAGAATAGAGGGGATGACCCCACTGTGATTGAGACTCCTAGCTTGGATAGAAAGACCACTGAGGTGGGCCATACTCTGGATTTATAGGTTCTAGTTGCACATAATCAGGATGCGGTTGCGACATCCTTATCTGTTTTGTGTAACCGTGTCCACCAGTTCGAACACCCTTCACTCCCTGACGTGGGAATGTCTTGTGGTTCAAAAGGAATGACCACATCTTGGTGTTGGGAAGCCGGGTACTCCATGATATCGGCGTGGTTCGTAGATTGAATGACATGTCTAGCGATTTCTCCAACCCGTCGCATTCTTGGGTCCATTTCTTTTCCAGTAGTCAAATGCCAAATATCTAAAAACCCTTAATCTAGATAAAAAAAAAAACAAATCATACAAATATCAATATAAAATAATCTATAACACATGAAAGCATATAGTTCAATATAACAAACTTACAAATAATCTCATTGAAGAAGCCGACTCGTTCATCCCAGCAATTGGCCGTACCCCCAGGTTGAGTTAGGTACGTCACTGTAATCCTGTTATACCACGCCATATATCCTGGACTCAATGGAATGTTCATGGACCAATGTTATCAATCTCGTATGGCAGCTTATGGCGTTCGCCTAAAAACCGTCACAAGGATATGGCGTATTCGTATGATGGATATTGCGATCAATAATTTTATAAATAAAATAATACTTATATATTTATATGTAACTTAAAAATTAGAGAATAATCAAAATATAACTTCTAAAACTCTTAAGACAATTAATTAGGCATAAAATACATCTCTAAGTTCCATGTTTCTAGCATAATGGCCCATTCCTAAATGCAGTACACACGCAATGTTTTCAAATGGTGGATTAGGCGGTGCTATGACATTGCCATGGTACTATAGCGTTTCCACAACCAAACGCCATGCCATAGCGCCATGGCGCCGTCATATCCGCTATTTGCTAACACTATCATGGACATTTTTGCGGCATCTACAATTGCCTAGAACCTTTCATACCTCATGTCCCATTCCCCAATGTAGAATTGATGCGTGTTTTTTCTTGCTTTCTATCAGGCTTACTATGCGAGATTTACGCCACCATCCGAGCCGAGATAACTCTACAAGAAAAAATATTCTAAATCAACATAATTTATAATTAAAAATTAGCAAATAAGTTAAGGAATATACATTTGAAGTTTTTTTCCAATACCGCCCATACAAAAAATTGCACAAATCAATCCATCTATCTCCTCCATTCCAATCGAGCAACACCAAAATCGAATATGTCACCATTATTTTTGGTTACTTAAACTATTGAATGTCGAGGTCTTGAGTTCAAGAAGATGCAAGCACACCACTCCTATAAATGCGAAATAAATAAGAATTCAGTATATAAGGAATTGTAATCTACGAAATTCAAGGAATCAGCAAAACATAGTAGATAGAGATTTAATTCTGCAGCTAATCTAAAGTAATACCGTGGTGTAATTTTAGCTTATCTCTGCATCAAATCATAGTTGTAGAAGATGTTTGGAATAAATGTTTGGAGCTAAAAATAATAAAGTTGTTTGTCCATAAATAATTTGTAAAAATCAGAGATAAATACCGTAGTGAAGAATAAGAAGCGGCTGAGGTGATGAAATTTAGGATTTGACGGAGGTTTTGCGGTGGCGAGGGCAGCAGAGAAGCGGCGCTTGAAAGAGGGAGGGTTTGACGTGAATCGCAAAGTAAGGGTTGAAAAATGAAATCACAGCCTTATTTTAATGGGCTTGTGGCTCCATTTGCAGGTTAATGGATTGGGCTAGAGCAGAAATTGAT
This sequence comes from Salvia hispanica, assembly GCF_023119035.1. NCBI lineage: Eukaryota > Viridiplantae > Streptophyta > Magnoliopsida > Lamiales > Lamiaceae > Salvia > Salvia hispanica. Next base: position 19,546,476 of record NC_062968.1, read on the forward strand.
GTCATATCCTAAGATTATTGCATGTCCAAAAAAATTGGACAATACTCATCCAGTCCACCAAATGTTGTCAACATATAGCTCAGTTTGAGTTTTAAGAAATTTGAAGGAAAGAGGATGAAAAAGGTTAGTGTAATATGTAGGTCTCACTTTTATATGTACTCCTTCGTCCATGAAAAATGGTCCCATTTAGCTATTTCTGGTGACCACGAAAAATAATCTCATTTCAAAAATAGAAACTTTGTCTTATAGTTACTCATTTTTTCTCCTTCTCACTTTCCCTTTTTCTCCTCTCACATACTTCACTCACTTTCTTTACCTTTACTTTACCAATTTTCCATTAACTCATATCGTTAGGAAATGAAACTATTTTTCACAGACAAAATGCAGTGAGTTGCTAAAAAGTGAGGTCCTCTAAATTAAAATGAAAAAAGTAAATATGGAATATTGTAGATAAGTGGGTAATCTTCAATTGAATGGAACTGATATATATGACTTTAGTTCACTCCATTTATTTTAATGCTTGATCTATCGCTAGGCTAATTAATTCACATGCACCTATCTATCTGTATGCGTGCGAACATAAAATTTCTGTTGGGTACATTCATGACAATGAATTGATTCATCATAACATCACATCCAACAATAATGTTTACAGTTTATCTCATATATAAGGTATCGGATGCACTTTGAGCATTGGGTATATTCAGCAACTCATTCCTCAACGTGTCTTAATTTGTTTTGTGTTTATATGTCTGATAACTTTAAAAGTTGAGAGACTGTCATGAAAGCAGGGGAGCTTAAGAAAAATGGCAGCTGGGTGAGCAAAATAACCGAAAACCGAATATCCGAATCGAACCAAACCGAAATTTTGAAATTCGGTTCGGTTTTTTCGGTTTTTCAGTTCGATTCGGTTTTACAAATAAAAAATTTCGGTTTTTCGGTTCGGTTCGGTTTGGGCAAAAAAAAAAAAAAAAATCGAAAAACCGAATTATATTTTATATATATTATTATATATTTTTATCCTATTAATTTAGTACTGTATCATATATATAATATATATTCTTCTAATATATTTTTATATAATAAATATTATATATATTATATTAATTTTATATTATATATATTATATTCTATTAGTATATATAAAATAAAATAAATTAGATATATTAAAATATACTATTTTTTTCGGTTTTTCGGTTTTGTTTTGAAATTTCGGTTTTTTCGGTTTGGTTCGGTTTTTTAAGTTCGATTTTCGGTTTTTTGGTTTTCGGTTTTTCGGTTCGGTTCGGTTCGGTTTCAATTTTAGCCTAAATTCAGTTTTTCGGATTCAGTTCGGTTTGGGCGAAAAACCGAACCGAAACCCGAATGCACACACCCCTACAGCCGATATTATAGAAATCACTTCATGCAGCATGATCATGGATATTTGCTCATTTCATTTACACAAAGTTAAAGCAATTAATCATTTTATAATATTAACATTATAAATGGCTGCTTTTCATTGTAACATTGTATCCGAGATTATGAAATTTAATACTCCCTCTGTCCTCTATTAGGAGTCACACTTCTATTTCTGAACCCGTTTTATAAAAATAATACTCCCTCTGTCCCACTTTAGGAGTCCCGGTTGAGTTCGGCACATGTTTTAAGAAATGTAAAGAAAAATTGGTGAAAAAAGATAGTGGAATGTGAGTCCTATTTTTTTTATATTAGTTTTATAATAAAATGTTAGCGGAAAAAGGTTAGTGGAATGCGGGGCCTAATACCATTTATGGAATATTTCAACCGAGACTCCTAAAGTGGGACACCCCAAAATGGTAAACCGGGACTCCTAAAGTGGGACGGAGGGAGTAAAAAATAGTTAAAGTGGAGAAGTTGAGAATTCTAACTTTACCATTTTTCCACTTTAATTATTTATTATCATTTTTATAAAACGGGTGCAGAAACGGAAGTGTGACTCCTAATGAGAGACGGAAGGAGTATTAAATTTCATAATCTCGCATACAATGTCACATTGAATTTCAAATATCAATTGTATATAAGTTGAACAAAAAGGAATTACTATGATGCAAGGGCTTCTGTCATAGAGCATTAGTACGGCAAACTCGCCTAGACTTTTTAATGCATTTTAAACATTCGATTAGTTACGAAATTACGTTTGCCATAATCACCTTCTTAAGAAAACTTGCATACGTAACTTATAATTGTAAAATTGTTAGTCATAAACGCATATCATCTCCTTTGATTAAATTAAGAGTAAACGTCAAATGTGGTGCCTAACATATGACCGTTTTATCAATTTGGTTTTTAACATTATTTTTTTGATTATTTGATCCCTCAAATGAACTCGGACTCGAATCGGTCCTCACTTAACAGAACTGTCAAAAAATAGACGGTGATCGCAAATCACACTAAATTAAATTACTAATGGTAATTAATTACTCATAATTATAATTCTTAATAATACAAATAAAACCTTTAATGAAATTAAACACACAGCATCCTCACTTCACAAAATTTCCAAGAAGCAATCATCTCCTACCCCAATCTGTCGTCAATTTCCAGAGAAGCAATCTCACCACAAAATTTCAATTGCCAAATCAGAGAAACAAACTCTAAACCATGACTCTCTCTTCTAAACTTGTTCTCGACTTCAGCAGCTTTTGGAGCTTGTCTCCGAGGGGCAGGGCTCGGCGAGGAACTCAGATCGGAGGAGAGCGGCTTGGCGCGCAGATTCGAAGCACTGAGTGAAGGGGAGGTCGGCGGAAAGGGGTTGCGTCGGGCATCGGAGCGGGGGTTGAGGCGGCGGGGGTTGATTTAATTATTCAATAAACCGGACATCACAGGCGGCGGGAGTTGAAGCGGCGGAGGGGTTGTGTCAGGCATTAGAGCGGAATTTCTTTGGGAAGAAGAAGAAATTCTACGGAGTCGTCATTTTCTAGTGTCATTTAATTTAGAGCGCAATCACCGTCTATTTTTTGACTGTTCTGTTAAGTAAGGACCGATTCAGGTCCGAGTTTATTTATGAGGGATGAAATAATAAAAAAAAATAATATTAAAGACCAAATTGATAAAACGGTCATATGTTAGGGACCACATTTAACCTTTACTTTTAAATTAAAATCAATACTACTAAAATGAGGATGGTGGAACTTTCAACTACTAGAGTAACATTGTTGATTGAGTGATGATCTTCTTATTGAAGGCTCATTGTCATCAAAATAAACAGAGTTACTAAAACAAGTAAAGCCAAAACATATCTGAACTCATGCGATGAGAATTGATAAACCTGCAAAAAGTGTAATGGTCCACGTAAGATATCAAAGCAAAAACGAAATTGACTAGTCTTTTGCCACCCCCAAACCGTGAAGGTTCGTGATCTAGACATTAACCCTCAAACAAGAAAAGTACTACTACAAGTCTACAATCTTCCTATATTCTCAACTTCTCATAGGTTTTTGTTTTTTCGTAGTTTTAGAATTATTAACTTATTTAGATATTTAGTAATGTTCCTATTATTTTATAAAGGTACTAATTAAAATATTTGACAATTACTAGTATTGTTTAGGATTTAGGGAAAATGACGGAGTAAAGTAAAAAAGTAATACTCTCTCCGATCCCCATTAAATGTCCTATATTTAATTAGTGGAATGTGTGGTCCACCACTGAAATTGGTAAAAGTGAAATGAGACATTTATTGGGGACCGTCTAAATAAGAAAATATGAGACATTTAATAAGGGCCGGAAGGAGTAATAAAGTGGTTTTTGCCAAAATGAATATTAATCCAAAATATAAAATTAATCACTTGTGAGATATAGGAGTGTAGTACTCCCTCTGTCCTCGAAAAGTAGAGAGGGTTTTAATATATAATTGGTAAAGTAAGAGAGTAATAGGAAAAGTAAGAGAGAGGGAGGGGAAAGGTAGTGAAATGAACGTGGGGTCTATATTTAGAATGATATATAGGATTAGTATTGAATGAAAACTTTTCATTTTAAACTTAGTCTATTTTTTGTGGACGGACTAAAATGATAAAATTTGTCTATCTTTTAGAAAAGAAAGGTGTATATAAAAGTTCAAAAGAGGTACTCCTATTTACATTCCACTTTAATTTTTTCCACTGACTTTCCTATGCATTTATATTTACTATATCAAGTCAAACCTAGGGACTTAGGAATACTATTTTAGACCACTTCCGTGTAGGATAGAACTTATACTACAATTCACAACTTAATTATATGTCCCACCAAGCAAAGATACGTCAGCAGATACGTAGCCTTGTCAATATATTCCCTTCTCATCTATTCAACTCTCCCTTCTCATCTATTCAACTCAGTCTCTCTTACACGGATATCTCTCTTGAACCCCAAGAAATATCCATGCCTTTAAGGCTTTTACTAAGAACTAATGCCAAATTCTACGGTCCCACGACTCTCTCTGTCTAGTATATATATCTCGAGTTAGGACAGTCTCACCACACAACAACACATCCACAATAGATTATCATAAAGTATTCAATCCTATCCCTTCCACTCATTCTAGTGCCAAAATGAAACAACTACACCTTGTCCTCTTCCCATCCATGGCTCACGGCCACATGATCCCCATGCTCGAGATGGCGAAGCTCTTCATCACAAGAGGCCTCAAAGCCACCATCATCGCCACCCCTTCCTTCTCCGCTCCCATCACCAAAGCCCAAAACTCGGGCCTCGATGTCGGCCTCGTCCTCACCCCATTCCCTCCACAGGGCTCCTCCCTTCCCCACAACATCATCTCTTTCGACCAAATGACCGATCCCGATCTCACCTCCAAATTCCTCCGGGCCATGGAGCTGCTGCAGGAGCCCGTCGAGGCAATCCTGCAAGACCTCCGCCCTGACTGCCTCGTCTCGGACATGTTCCTCCCGTGGAGTGCCGACTCTGCAGCCAAATTCGGAATCCCACGCCTGGCCTTCTACGGGACCAGCTTCTTCTCGCGGTGTGTGTCCGAGCAGATCGAGGTCCACAAACCGTTCAACAGCGTGACGTCGGATTCAGAGCCGTTTCTCTTGCCCGGTCTTCCTCACGAAATCACGCTTTTGAGATCGCAGATTTCTCCGTTTTTTCTTCAAGAAAGTGATAATGACTTCGCAAAACTGTTTAAGAAAATGAATGAGGCTTGGGAGAAGACGTATGGAGAGGTTGTGAATAGCTTCAACGAGCTCGAATCCGCTTATGCCAATCACTACAAGAACGTTATCGGGAGGAAGGCGTGGGAGATTGGCCCTCTTCTTCTATGCAACAACACCAGCAACAAGATTCAGCAGAGAGGAAAGGAATCCGCCATCGATGAGCACGAGTGCTTGGCTTGGCTCGACTCCAAGAAGCCGAATACCGTCGTCTATGTGTGTGCAGGCAGTGTCGCCACCTTCAGCCACGCGCAGCTGCGCGAGACCGCAGCAGGGCTGGAGGCGTCCGGGCAAAATTTCATTTGGGTCGTGAGGAAAAGCAAAGAAGAAGACGAGGATTGGCTGCCACTAGGTTTCGAGGAGAGAGTGGGGAACAGAGGGCTGATCATAAGGGGGTGGGCTCCTCAGGTGATGATTCTCAATCATGCGGCGGTGGGGGCCTTTGTGACGCACTGTGGGTGGAACTCGACCCTGGAAGGGGTGTGTGCAGGCGTGCCAATGGTGACATGGCCGGTGTTCGCAGAGCAGTTTTTCAATGAGAAGCTGGTGACGGAGGTTTTGGGGACTGGGGTTTCTGTTGGTAATAAGAGGTGGATTCTTAGGGAGAGCGAGGGAGTCGAGCGGGACGCGGTGGCGAGGGCATTGGAGGAGGTTATGGTGGGAGGAGGAGCGGAGGAGAGGAGAAGGAGAGCTGAGAACTATAAGGAAATGGCGAAGAAGGCCGTTGAAGAAGGTGGATCTTCATATAATAATTTGAATGATCTCATTGAAGAATTGAGCAACTATGTTGCTCCCACCAAACAATACACAAATTAGGACTTTTTGTATGTATGATTTTTGTCTACTTTGCTATTTTAGTTTGATTTGAAAATGCAAGTTTAGGTTCCTAAAAGGTAGTAGTAGTATCTTGAGATAGCAAGAAAATAATCTGCTATAAAAATCAAATGACTAGGGAGTAGGAGTTTATATTTTAAAGAAATTAATTTGTTCTCCTTCCATCCCACTAAAGATGATTCACTATCCTTTTTGGTTTGTCCCAACCAAATGATCCGTTACTATAAATGGAAACACATTTATCTCTACTTTATTCTCTTCACTTAACACACAAAATAATGATGCATAAAACTCTGTACTGCCCGTGGAATGGGTCATCTTCTTTGAAATTGAGGGAGTATAACCCAACATACCTAGGATAGACCGCTCCATATGAATTAATAACCCAACTAATTAACATTTCTTCATCAAATTACAATCATGATTATAAAGACACACAGTATGAGCAGAAACAGAACAAAACCTTCGTTTTCTAACAGTTCTAGTTAGTCTTTCCTTCTAACCATAATCTTTTTCTTTCCAAACAGTAAGATTAAAATTTTGAAACAATCTGAAATTATACTAACAATTCATTATTAAGAATAATGTAACGACCCGCCATTTTAGGGTATAATAATAATGGCGATCGCTATCTAGGAAGACTTAAATGCAACAAAGATCATAGGCTAGGGTCTCATTTAAAGGTAATTTACCAGAGCATTTAATGAACAATTAAGTAGGAGAAGAATAATGCCTTAACAATTGAATCCAACAAAAAAGGCTATCACAATAAATGCTCCGAAATAGCAAGGTTCCCAAAATAATCTCATCCGTTTCGTATCTAAAATACTCCCACGAAATAAAATAATTCAACCCAACCAAAAGATCACAAGTTTCATATTTTTAGCGGAAGCGACCAAGAGAGAAGTGAAGCTATATATGGAGACACAACGACACTTAAAGTTTCAACAGATCATGTTATTATTTCCTACTCAACACCGCCGCCCGCTCGTCACCGCTCAACCTGCACATAGGGAAAACACATGCAGGGCTGAGTACTATAATCATACTCAGTGGACTCATTGCCATAAACAGTTTTATCACAAAAATAGTTATCATGCCACGAGGGATAGGCACGACAAAACAAATCAAGGCATGATAACACATATTTCATTCTCATCAATATCAGTTTAGGACAATGTCCTTATTTTAAAAGAAAGCCCACCTTGTCGGCTTAGCTCGAAAGTGTTCTCGTCTCCTCGTTTATCACGCTGAGAGCGCGAAGTATCACCTTTAAATTAGGCGTATCACAAATCAGTTTCGAACATTGATTCAAAATCATGCATGTTCCACGTTTCCCTTTTTCCCATCGATAAATCTTTAATATCAACATCCAAAAATCAAAGTACGATTAGTATATCGTTTTTATTCGAATAACAACTCCAGATTCACCATCAAATCGTGTCACGCATGAGTGTTCTACACACACAACACACGCACACGAACACAACACATGTGCACGCCTTCCGAGGCGTGCACACACACACACACACGGTCGCACACTTACACGGCCACACACACACACACATCCATGCATCCCAAATTCATCAATTTAATTTCCCCTTCACTCAATCTAAATGCATGTGGACTCAAGAACACCGATTGATCGGTAGAAGAAGAAAGATTAATATAGAAAATACCTTTTTCAAAAGAACGAACGGTGGAAACAAGTTATAGCCTTGATTCTTCAATAAATTCTTGAATTTCAACTTGGATTCTTCTCAATTGATGGAGAAATCTTAAAGAAAAGTAGAAGAAATTTTTGGAGAGAGTGGGAGAGAGATTTCGAAATTCTTGGGGGAGTGGGGCGATTTTTTATCTGATTCTAGGTTTAGGTTTCTCTCTTATTTATAGAGTGCAAAAATAATATCTCTAATTAAATAAATTAAAGATTTGAGAAGATATGGAGAGATTTGATTTTAGTAGCTGGCGTGTATTTTGGGAGAAATAAGGGGGATTTTCGAATTATAGGCTATTTAATTAGCCTATGATTTTATTTGGATATTTTATGGAGTATAATAAAATATCACGGAGCAGAAAAATAATAAATCCTCCCAAATAATTATGGAATAGGCGATTTTTATGCCTCTGATTTAAATTCAAATCCTAATTCAAATAGGATATGACAAGATCTTCTTAGATATGGTAAGATATGCTAGGATATTTGAATTTATATATGGAAGAGAATAAACAAGGGATCAATTAATATAATAAAATAATCCCTTCTCCCAATAATAGGAGATTTTCAAAAATCTCCTTGATACAAACATGGGGGCCGAAAATATATGAGATAAATTAGGAATATTCGGACTTTGGATTTAATTCGGATAATTATCCCAAGTAAATAATTAAATCCAAGAAAATAAGATTTCTCCTCCAATAATGACATGGGTCGAAATTTCCAAATAAATCAATAGTGCTCCTATTTAATTCTCACTCATCCCTTAGGAAAAATAATTCACCACAGTATTATTTCACCCCACATCAAAATATTCACATATTCGAATTTCGCCTCCACTTCACATTTTCCAACGACTTTGACCATTCTATGGCCACGTCATATTTTCCACATCTTTGACTTTTCAACGCCACGTTATATATTTGACTATTCAAATAAATCTCAATTCCACAACGCAACTAGGTCACAAAGCAATCGTGCAATTAATTAACTCATCAATTAATACCATAGCACTAAAGACATTTAATGCAAAAAATTTATAACCCAAAAATTAGGATTTGAAAAAGTGGAGCGTTACAAATAACGTACCCCGTAGCATGTGGGCAAATCCAATTCCAGATTATCAAATGAATAAGAAAATGATTATGGTTAGAAGGCCCAATCTTTTTATCGCCCTTCTAATCAAAATTCAATCTTTTTAGGGGTTACCTACTATTACAGGGCCCACTCAACAACCAAAGCAAGCAATCAAAGAGTTCCATCAAATTCAAAATTAAAAAGGTAACATTAGTGGGTTAAAACAATTTGTTACCTTGATTTCGCAAAATTGGAGTTGAGGGTGTTGAACTCCATGCTCCAACTCTCATTGCGTGGAGGTTAAAGGAGAAGGTATGAGAAGAGAAAGAGATGAAGGTACTGCGATAGTGCGATTTCAACATTAAACTTATGGGGGTTGGCTCTTAATACCGCCTGTCACAATAGGAGTCCTATTTGATTTAGGCACGAGTTTTAGTAAATATAAAAATACATGAATAAGTTAGTGGAATATAGATCCTACTTATATATTCCTTTCGTCCACGAAAAATAGGATACTTTGTAAATGTTACGAGTTTTAATATTGAATTGGTGAAATAAGAAAGAAGAGAAAAAAATAAGAAAGGAAAAAAAGTAAGAAAAAAGTTGTTTTTGTGGAATGTGAGGTCCATATTATTAGTAAGAAAAAAAGGGAAAAAAAGTAAGAGAGAAATAGTGTTAATGGAATGTAGGGTTCATATTATTAGTAATTTTATAAACAAATGTAAGAAAAATGAGTTAATAAAATATAAGATCTGCTTACTATTTACTGCATAAGTGAAATGAGATTTTTTATTGATGGACATGATAAGATGACACATTTATTTGCGGATCAGAGAAGTAATTTTTTACAAAATTAATTGTCGCATACCTTTTAAACCCGAAAATAACATTTAATGTACTCCCACAACCCCATTAAATGGCACATATTTCATTTTTCGCCCATCCACAATTAATTGACACATTTACTTTTTACTACTTATGATAATGGACCTCACATTTTACTAAACTTATTCAATTGACATTTTATTATAAAATTAATATATAAAAATAGAACACACATTCGACTAACTTTTTCCATCACTTTTTCATATAATAGTTTTTCTTAAAACTCGTGTCAAACGGTGTCAATTAATGGAGGACGATGGGGAGGTGATAGAAATCTATAGGATTTCGTTCTATAACCAATTAGTTATAAAAGAAGTAATCGATGAACTTAAATAGAGGTTTGATGAACTTAAATAGTGGTTTCGGTTCTTAATTTCTTTACATCAACAATATGAGATTTTATCATAGTGGTATATTTTTTCTTTCATTCTAAAAGCGAAGTTTTTATACAGCATATTTATCGATCTTTCTAAAATTTGTTATAGTTGTCTGAAGTAGTTGTACATTATTTATAAAATTTGAGGGCACTAAATAAAAGTTCCAGCAAATGAGCTCTTTTATGATATTTATTTCGAACTGGGGATTAGCATTTGATATTAGTATCATACAAGTACAACTGTAGTGGAGTATAAAGTTACTCCCTCCGTCCCGCTTAAGATGACACATTTTCCTTTTTAGTTTGTCCCAACTAAGATGACATATTTCCTTTTTTGGTAATTTTCTCTCTCTAATTAATACACTCAACCACTTTTTCTCACTCATATTAAAATATCCATCTTTCTTTATCTCTCTACTTTAATACTTACACCCACCTTCTCTCTCTACAATTAAACACTTTAACCAATAACTCCTAAAATCCCATGCCGACTAAGCAATGTGTCATCTTAGCCGGGACGGAGGGAGTAGTATATATTGCTTTAGCATCTATAATGACATCTTTTATAAAATTTCAAAAATTAAATTTAGTTATGGGCCATTTTTAAACAGTGTTAATAGTGAGTAGAAAAACTTTCTTCCTCTAACACGAAGTTAAGCAATTAATCATTTTAATATTACCATAATTATATCCTTTGGCGTAATTGGTCCCTTGCCCTGCAGCTAGAAAGATTATGATGCAAGAGCCGTCGTATAGCATTATAAATATTGGTGTTTCACATAAAATGCATTTTATTCGACTGGTTACGAATGTATATCATAATCATCATCTTAATATAAAATCTCCATAGCATGAATCATATGTAATTAATAATTCAGAAATTGCTACGCATAAACACATAAAATAAAACAAAATGATTGGCTCTATTTGGCAACAAAGGAAGTGGAGTAGTATTATACTCCTAGTAGTAGTAGGTTAGATCCCACCAAATAAAGATACATCAGCAGATTATACTATTATGAATCCAAGATTAATCAGTCTCAAGACTCTCTCTTATCACTACAAAATAACACATCCCCACTATATTAATCATCTTGTACCCTAAATTCCACTTCTAGTGCAAAATGAAGCAACTACACATTGTCCTCATCCCAACCATGGCTCACGGCCATATGATCCCCATGCTTGATATGGCTAAGCTTTTCATCTCAAGAGGCCTCAAAGCCACCATCATCGCCACCCCTTCCTTCTCCGCCCCCATCACCCAAGCCCAACTCTCGGGCTTCGACATCGGCCTCGCCATCACCCCATTCCCTCCACAGGGCTCCTCCTTGCCCCAAAACATCGTCTCTTTCAACCAAATCACCGATCCCGATTGCACCACCAGCATCTTCCGGGCCATGGAGCTGCTGCAGGAGCCCGTCGAGGAAATCCTGCAAGACCTCCGCCCTGACTGCCTCGTCTCCGACATGTTCCTGCCGTGGACGGCCGACTCTGCTGCCAAATTCCGAATCCCGCGCCTCGCCTTCTACTGCACCAGCTACGTCACGCGGTGCTTGTCAGAGCAAATCGAGAACAGCAAAGCCTTCAACAACGTGACAGAGGAGACGATTCTCGTGCCCGGTCTTCCTCACCAGCTCGAGTTTGAAGTATCGCAGCTTTGTCCGTTTTTCCTTGAAGAAACTGCGAATGACTTCACTGAAATGCTGGAGAAAATGAATGAGTCTTGGAAGAAGACGTACGGAGAGGTTGTTAATAGCTTCAACGAGCTCGAGTCCGCTTATGCCAATCACTACAAGAATGTAATTGGGAGGAAGGCGTGGGAGATAGGCCCTCTTCCGCTATGCAACAAGATTCAGCAGAGAGGAAAGGAATCCGCCATCGATGAGCATGAGTGCTTGGCTTGGCTCGACTCCAAGAGGCCGAACACCGTCGTCTACGTATGCGCCGGCGACACCGCCACCTTCAGCAGAGCGCAGCTGCGCGAGACCGCAGCAGGGCTGGAGGCGTCCGGGCAACATTTCATCTGGGTAGTGAGGAAAAACGAAGACGACGACGAGGATTGGGTGGCGCTAGGGTTCGAGGAGAGAGTGAGGAACAGAGGGCTGATCATAAGGGGGTGGGCCCCTCAAGTGATGATTCTCAGTCATGCTGCGGTGGGGGCTTTTGTGACGCACTGTGGATGGAACTCGATTCTGGAGGGGGTGTGCGCGGGCGTGCCGATGGTGACGTGGCCGGTGTTAGCGGATCATTTTTTCAATGAGAAGCTGGTGACGGAGGTTTTGGGGACTGGGGTTTCGGTTGGGAATAAGAGGTATATGATGAGGGAGAGCGAGGGAGTGGAACGGGACGCGGTGGCGAGGGCAGTGGAGGAGGTTATGGTGGGCGGAGGAGCGGCGGAGATGAGAAGGAGAGCTCAGAATTATAAGGAAATGGCGAAGAAGGCCGTTCAAGAAGCTGGATCTTCTTACAATAGTTTGAATGCTCTCATTGAAGAATTGACAAACTATGTTGCTCCTACCATACAAGACACAGATTAGGACTTTTTTTTATCTACTTCGCTATTTTATTTTGATTGAAAATGTAAGTTCAGGTTCCTAGAGCCTGTAGCAGTAACAACTTGGGATAGCAAGAAAAATAATCTGCTACGAGAATCAAATGGCTGCTGGGGAGTATAATTAAATTAATTCACCCAACTAATTCACATTTCTTCATTGACATACAATCATGATTATAAAGAACACACACAGCATTAGCAGAAACAGAGCAAAACCTTCGTTTTCTAACATCTCTAATTAGTCTTTCCTTTTAACCATAATCTTTTTCTTTTCAAACAGTAAGATAAAATAAAAAAACAAGCTGAAATTAAACGAACAATTCAATAATAAGAATAACATGTGGGCAAATCCGATTCCAGCATTATCAAAAAATAAGAAATCTCGGATTTATTAACAAGATTCAATCTTTTTATTAATTCACACTTCATTTACCTACTATTAGAGGACAAATCAACAAAAAAAAAGGCAAGTAATCAAAAAGTTACACCAAAATCAAGATTGAAAGGTAAAATTTGTTACCTTATTTTCGTATCATAATTAAAGTAATTCGACCACTGTAAAAATTATGGAAGTCGATAACTGTAAGCTCTTTTATGATATTCATTCCGAACTAGGGTATTACTCCCTCCGTCCCTAAAAATTTGTCACTTATTTATATTTCCGTCCATACCTAAAAATTTGTCACCTTTCACTTTTACCATTTTTGTAAGTGGGTCCCACATATTCCACTATCTCATTCTCACTCACATTTTATTATAAAATTAAAATATAAAAATAGGACTCACATGCCACTAACTTTTCAACTCACTTTCTATTACATTTTTTAAAACCCGTGCCAGATCAAATAGTGACAAATTATGGGAGATGGAGAGAGTAGTATTTAGTACTGTAGTATAAAACTAAAATATTTTATTCATATAATGACATCTTTTATAAAATGTCACAAAATTAATATAGTTATAGGCCACTCTAGTAATGCTAACAGTGAAAAGTAGAAAAACTTTTTTTAAAGTCGAAGTTAAGCAATTTATCATTTTTAATATTATTCACATTAGCAATGGCTGCTTTCCATAATAATGTATCCTTTGGCGTGATTGGTCCCTTGCCATTCAGCTAGAAAGAATTGATCATGTAAGGGCTTCCGTCATACAGCATTAGTATTAAAATACTTTCTTTTAGAGGGGACAAGTATTAACATTCCACAAATTAGACTAGTTACGGATTACTAGTCTAAGTGTTTTTAGTTGTCATGTTGATATTCCGACATGACATAAATTTTTTGCAGGATAATTTATTTCAAAATGATATTTTGACTAAACGCCATAAACGACAAGATAAAATCGACCCTTTAGTTAATAGTTGAATTACAATTTTGAACAGTTAAATTAAACGTGATATTGCTTAGTACCATTCTTTTCAATTGAGTGCGGACTATAATGCAAAAAAAAATTCTAAATAATCATAAGTACTTATATTAGTCCACCACTCATAAAAGGTGACCTTTTAATTGGAATATTTTTAGATCCCAACACATAATTAAGAATGGCACTACTCCATTAAACAATATCACGTTGATTTACGCTTACTCTATTGCAAAATGAAACAACTACACATCGTGCTCTTCCCAACCATTGCTCACGGCCATATGATCCCCATGCTTGATATGGCGAAGCTCTTCATCTCAATAGGCCTCAAAGCCACCATCATCGCCACCCCTTCCTTCGCCGCTCCAATAACCGAAGCCCAACTCTCCGGCTTCACCGTCGGCCTCGCCATCACCCCATTCCCTCCACAAGGCTCCTCCTTGCCCCAAAACGTCGTTGCTTTCGATCAAATGACCGCTCCCGATCTCACCACAAACTTCCTCCGGGCCATAGAGCTGCTGCAGGAGCCCGTCGAGGAAATCCTGCAGCAGCTCCGCCCGGACTGTCTCGTCTCCGACATATTCCTGCCGTGGACGGCTGACTCTGCCGCCAAATTCCGAATCCCACGGCTTGCCTTCTACGGCACCAGCTACTTCACTCGGTGCGTGTCGGAGCAAATCGAGCTCCACAAACCCTTCAACATCGTGACGATGTCGGATTCAGAGCCGATTCTCGTGCCCGGTCTTCCTCACGAACTCAAGTTTGTAATATCGCAGCTCTGTCCCCTTTTTCTTGAAGAAACTGCGAATGACTTCACCAAACTGTTTGAGCAGATGAATGAGTCTTGGAAGAAGACTTATGGAGAGGTTGTGAATAGCTTCGACGAGCTCGAATCAGCTTATGCCAATCACTACAAGAATGTTATCGGGAAGAAGGCTTGGGGGATAGGCCCTCTTTTGCTATGCAGCAACAAGAATCAGCAGAGAGGAAAGGAATCCGACATTGACGAGGACGAGTGTTTGGCTTGGCTCGACTCGAAGAAGCCTAATTCCGTGGTCTACATTTGAGCCGGCAGCATCGCCACCTTCAGTCGAGCGCAGCTGCGCGAGACTGCAGCGGGGCTGGAGGCGTCCGGACAAAATTTCATATGGGTTGTGAGGAAAAACAAAGAGGAAGACGAGGATTGGCTGCCTCCAGGTTTCGAGGAGAGAGTGAGGAACAGAGGGCTGATCATAAGGGGGTGGGCTCCTCAGGTGATGATTCTCAATCATGCGGCGGTGGGGGCCTTTGTGACGCACTGTGGGTGGAACTCGACTCTCGAAGGGGTGTGTGCAGGTGTGCCAATGGTGACATGGCCGGTGTTCGCGGAGCAGTTTTTCAATGAGAAGCTGGTGACGGAGGTTTTGGGGACTGGGGTTTCTGTTGGTAATAAAAGGTGGATGCTTAGGGAGAGCGAGGGAGTCAAGCGGGAGGCGGTGGCGAGGGCGGTGGAGGAGGTTATGGTGGGCGAAGGAGCGGCGGAGATGAGAAGAAGAGCTGATAATTATAAGGAGATGGCAAAGAAGGCTGTTGAGGAAGGTGGATCTTCGTATAATAATTTGAATGCTCTCATTGAGGAATTGAGCAACTATGTTGCTCCAATCAAACAAGACACTTATTAGGACTATTTTTATGTATGATTTTTGTCTACTTTGCTAGTAGTATTTTATTTTAATTTTAAAATGAAAGTTCAGGTTCCAAGAGGCTGTAGCAATAACAAAATGGGATAGCAAGAAAATAATCTGCTAAAAAACCCAACTATTAACCTAGAATATTCCAAGAACCGCCCCCAAATGAATTCATAACTCAACTAATTCACATTTGTTCATCAAATTAGAATCATGATTGTAAATACACAACATGAGCATTCATATTGAATTTAAGTTTTTTTATTTTATTTTAAAAATCCTACCCTCTCCCAGAAAACCGCACCCTCCACGTATTATCTCTTTTGCTTAGTTCAAAATCAAAATTCTCTCTTTACCATAAAAATAGACTATTTTAAAATATAGTTGGATTTTGTTTCCAGTAAATTTTTTTTGAAAACTATGAGTTCGTGATATTATATATCAAGTTTAAAGTTTGTAAAAAAAATAAATTTTTAAAAAGTAATTTCGTAATATCAGATGCCGATATTTCTATTCTTCCCATATACTTTAAACTTGACATATAATATGGCGAACTTAAAAAGTTCTGAATTTTTTCCACGGGCAATAAAGTTCGACTACATTAAAATGAGATGAATTTGTAGTCTTTAATAAATTGGACGTCATTTTTCACTAATAAGACTTTGATCATATTTCTATATATATCTCCAACTCTGCATTAAAATTTATATTATTCCAAAATTTGTTATTTCATGGGCGGACTCAAATGGAAGTGACTAGGGGCTAAAGCCCTTAATGAATTTACTTTTTAAACATTTTTTTATTGTTTTTGTTTTAAAATTTATTGATGTTTAATGTAAGTTATTGTATAACAACCTTTATAAATGATGAAAGTTATCCAAAAATGTACATTAAAATAAAAATTACACATCTAAG
Source organism: Salvia hispanica (assembly GCF_023119035.1). Lineage (NCBI taxonomy): Eukaryota > Viridiplantae > Streptophyta > Magnoliopsida > Lamiales > Lamiaceae > Salvia > Salvia hispanica. Next base: position 19,563,034 of record NC_062968.1, read on the forward strand.
TCCCTATCGATGTTAATTTATGTGTCCGCCCCCGGCTATTTTAATGGGATGGGATGAATAAAACAAGTAAGCGATAATCTTAACTCATGTAATAAGATAAACATAAATTTTTTTCTTTTTTTTTTTTTAAGATAAACATAGGATGTATTATCCCTCTCTGTCAATACCCATTTTAAAACTGATACATGGATTCAAGTAACCTACAAAAGTACGTTGGACCACATAAGATATCAAAGCAAAATGAAAATGACGAGTCTTTAGACACCTCAAAGCGTGAATAGGAACGTGACAAACCAACGACTTTAAACATTTTTTAAAACACTAACTACGAAGAATATCAATATTTCAAAAGCCCCACAAAACTCTAGAAATATAAATAGGATTACTTTTACAATATTAATTGTACTAGCTTCATCACATGTTAGTTGAGTCGTGTCTTTTTTTGAGTTATCTCAAGATATATAATTGACTTATTTTCTGAAACGAGCCTTCCATTTATTAACCCTAATTTAGTTATTTTTGTATTTACTATATCATTCTATATATGCTTAGGATATGATTTAATTTAATTTACTTCCTAGAATATTTTTGTATCTCCACATATTATATTTATCTACTGAAGTCTTTCATAGTCAATCAATCAATCATAAGAATTTTTATTTTATCTGTCTTTTTACGCATGCAATACTAACCGATCATCGTGATAGGAACATCGATGCTTTAATTTCATCTCATTCTCATTCTCCATCCATTAATCCCGATGACTAAGAGATGTCGATCCTAGAAGAGGTTTGGATAGGTCAATTACTTGCTTTGCAATTTGATCGGATAATGGCAGCCATCCTACAATATAGACAAGAAGTTGGTCACCATGCACCATCAGATTGTATCCATGTGCAGTCAAATGACGAGTTCTTTTTAGGAAAAAAAATTATTTTCTCACCTATTTTACTCTTTCACCTGTTACTTTTTTTTTCAACTTTACTCTATGCACTAGCTTCTAATTTATTCACTATGCACTAGCTTCTAAACACCTACTACTTATTTTTTCAAGTTTATTCACTATGCACTAACTTCTAATCACCTACTACTTATTTCAGTTACTTCCTCCATCCACTATTAGGAATCTCATTTCTTGGTGGCACGAGTTTTAAAAAAATTAAAAAAGTGAGTGGAAAAAAGTTAGTGGAATAGAAGTCCCACTTGTATATAATAGTTTTAAATGAAATGTGAGGGGAATAAGTTAGTGGAAGGTGAGACCATATTACCATTTATAGTAAAAGTGAACCGAGACTCCTATTCGTAGACGGAGGGAGAAAGAAACACCCCAACTAAGGTGAGATAAAAGGAAGTACTTAATTTTCGTTGGTTTACTTAATATTACTTACTAGCTTAAAATTGAAATTATGAACGATTAAACTCAACATTATATTTTGTTGAAAGCTGATTTGATAATAACACCATTATTTTTGTGAATAGAGTGCGGACTACAGTGGACTAATGCAACAATATTCAAGAAGTATAATTTTTAGTCCATTATTTTAATTACAGTAGTTTAGATCCCAACAAATGAAGATACGTCGGCTGTCAGTGGTCTCTATTATTAGTACTCACCGATTCAAAGGTTACTCGTCTATATATCGAGTGGCGCGGATGCAGAATTTTAACAGTGGGATCCAAAAATAATTTATAATAAAATTAAAAAATATAAAAAATTAAAAATAATATTTAAATAGTCAAATACAATTATATTATAACATTTTACTTCTATTTTTCATCTTCTGGAATCGCTGCATGATAGTTTTATTAGTGACATTAACAAAGAAAACATTTTCAATGTAAGGAATTAAGTAATCTATAACAGTTAGTCTCTCAAACTATTACTTAAAGAACTGTTGATAAACTTCATTGCTGAAAATGCTCTTCCACTAAGGCACTAGTAACCGGATAGATCAATGACAACTTGACTAACAATAAACCAATGGAAAATTTTCATGCTTTCTTGTAGAAACCATCTTTAAAGCAAGACAACCAATCCCAGATATTTGTGAAAAATTTTCATTTATCCGGACATAAAAAGTAAAATTTTTAGGTTGATTTTCAAGCTCATTCAAAGCAATGGCAAAAAATTTTGATGGATAATAAATAGCAAGCGAAGCAGTTCTCCTATTTAAATAATATAATGAAAAATTGGAGAAAGATGAAGAATGGGCAACGACGGATTTGAATTCTGGTAGAGAAGCTCAGATCTCAAATACTCCTAATTATCTATGTTTAACTTTAATTAAATATTAAATAACATTTAATTTAATTTTAATATGAAATTACTAAAATATCCTACATTTTTTTTTAAATATTGGGGGTTCCATGGCCCCAATGGCTCTTCTTTTGTCCGCCCATGTATATATATAAACTCTTTTATACGATTTCACAACTTTTTTTCTCATACATATTACTCCCCCTGTCTTATTTTTGCAATTTTCATTCATCTTCATTAATGAATCATTTTCACTTTTTACCCAAAATAATAAATGGATCCTTCTAACTACTAATTCATTCCACTCACATTTTATTATAAAATTAATATACAAAAGTGAAATTCATATTCTACTAACTTTTCGAACTCATTTTTATATACATTTTTTAAAATTCCATCAGAACCAAAATAGACATTATGTGGAACTGAAGGAGTTTATACTAGCCCTATAAAGTCGACTAAGGATTGATACTCTTACCACCACACAATAGCACATGATTATAGTGCAATCCCAAATTATCTTCGTATATATCGAAAAGCCTTAGAGCATCTCCAATAGCGGCTAGCCGATTCGCGGCGCTAGCCGGTTGGCTTGCCGAACTATTGCAACCAGCCAGCGCACTTTTGGCGAGAAATTAGGCGAGCGCACGCCGATTTCCAGGCGCTGGCCGATGCGCTGGCCGCCATTGCAGGCTGGCGATCGGCGAGCGATCGGCCAACGAATTTTTTATTTTTATTTTTAAATTTTGAAACACTATATATTCGCGATTTTCACGTCATTTTCATTTGCACCACTTGTTTTAACGAGTTTTCTCTCTATCTAAATTTCTGTACAAGAGCAACCAGGTAAATGAGTAACACGGGTGGTAGTAGTGGTGGTAGTGGTGGTATTGGTGGGTGAAGAGTATTCGAAGAGTAAGCGAGATGTGTTTGAAATTAAATGTCCCGATCCAGAGAATCCACTAGACACCGGGTCTAGGAACTCAGAAAATCCTTGGGTAACCTGTCATTGGGCACACAATCACTTTCTTCGCCCTTTTGATGCACTTTTTATTAGCACTAAAAATACCTGCAAGTATACAGGGTAGATTTAGTATAGCTAAAGGTCAGTACCGGATATCGAACACGGGGAATATAATTACAACTGGCTATCATGTACTAAGCGTCAGATACTATCTAGAGAAACAAGAGTTTTGTTTTAACTAAGCATAAATAAATAAAGTAAAACAATAAAAGCATGAAGATAGAATTTGGCAAATAGAGGAATTTCAAGGATAATGATTTCACTAACTCTTTAGTTATTCTAATTAGTTCTATGATCATCCGACTCAAGTTTTACCACGATCTCTCCCTATCATGCATCAATACTCATGTCACAATTATTGTATGAACATATAAGATAAACCAATCAAAGCTATCACCGATCAAAGATTGACAATAATCAAGGTAACGACCAATTAGTCAAACAAAAGTTCAAGAAAAATCAAGTGGAAACGAGTTCTGAACATTAAACATAAAAGAACTACTCAAAAGTCAAATACTATCAAACCTCAAAATTCTATTGTTTAGTAATCCATAGACAGATGAACTAAAACAATAATTAAAGTACGAGACATGAAATAAACAAACAAAACCCAAGGATGAATCTTGAAGTCTCCATGCTCCTATTGTTAGGTTTGGTATACTGAAAAGCATGTTTCGAGCAAGTTTCGCTCGAATAGAATCTTGCTTGTATACGTAAAACTCTACAATCCACTTTTAACCCGATTCAGTATTATTCGAGCAGTCTCGCATGAATAGAATCACTATTATTATTACATTGTGTTTGCTTGTGCATTTATAAGATGTTTTACAAACATTTAAATGCATAAGAAGTAAACAAAGTCTAAGTCTTTTGCTTAATAGACCGGTTGTGGGCGTCGTCCACTTTAAGGTAACACGGTCAGATCTATGCAATGCTTTGCAAAAGAAAAGAAGAATTTCACAACCTAGATAGGCTTTGGCTACCTATCGTGAAAGGTTGCAATGTCAGTCCGCATATTTCTAAGCCTTACTGAAATAAGATGACATTAGTGTGGTATAGCACTGAACGGATCTAACAGCAAGACGTGTCTTTATGCTATCTACCGAAAGACTAGGTCTTGATAAAATACTATTTCTTAATCTACATATGTTAGCATTGAGCATACGGTATTGATTATGCACTACTTTGACTTATCAAATGGTGCGGGTTTTTCGCAACCCAATAATCCCGATATATTGGGTAGTGGTGATTAATATCTAGCGATGCTAGGATTGCTATTATGTTGAATCGTGCACGAGGTGAGTCTCGTTTGATAATGTCCTCAAGAGGAGCTCGAACAAGGTTTTATTATTCGGAAAACTGACCAGTTGGAGTTTTATTACTCTATGAATAATAAATAAATGTTTTTTGCTAAGTCCACTCTTGGAATTAATAAGATATTAATTAATTAAGTCCATAGCAGACATTAATTAATTAATGGACATTTATATCTTAAGCGCGGGAAATAAACAATAAAAGTGGAAACCCGGATTACTTGTAATTTTGGATTTGGATGGGGAGAGTTCAATATTACTTCTGTAGTGGCTGCTCGTAATATTCCAATATAAGCTTGTATTAAATTGTGGGTTCAATTTAATTAGTAAAAAGCTAATTGGGGGAGCCCATATCCAAAACCTTCCATAGATCCCATGTCTGGGCCCAAAAGGAACTTAATATAAATAGGAGAATAAATGAGACAGAAATCATTATTATCATTACTCATAATTTTCGTCCCCTCTACCTAGAGGAGTTCGAATTTCTCTCCTAATTGGAGTAGAATTTCTTCTGTCTTCTTTATTCGAGTCCTAGTATTTTTATGAGATCAGCCCACCCTGATATCGAGATACAGTTCGGGAAACAGAGAGAAGATCCGTGGTCTAGTATTGAAGATCATCACGTGGAGAAGGCGCGAGCAATCGGCGATTCTTTGGAGAATCAAATCGGTAACTCTAAACCGTAGTATTCATGTTTTAGAATTTACTTTCTATGAGCATGAATTATTTGCATTCTAGCATGCAATTATTTGTTTAACATGTGAATTGATTAATCGCATAATCGGTCAAATAGATCCTCGTCTGATTTATTTGTTTTGTACAAGTCTTCCGCTGTGCAAGGGGCTCCAAACCCCATCACCTATTGCCTTGCTTCAATCTCCAAGGATGGTGATGGAATGATGGATGAAGGAATTAGGGTTGGAGAATGGAGGGGGAGCCATGAAGGCTCCCCTTTTGGGGGCTATGGAAGGGTTGAATTCTATGAATGAGGTTATGGGGTATATATAGGATTTAGAAGGATTTAAATTTGGTAATAAGTGTCCTCCAAGCATTAGGAAATATGTAATTTTCGTTCCCCATAGTAGAAGGAAAAGATTTGGCTTCACAAGGTAAGATCTTCTTTCCTTCTTCAATTTTTCCGCCTAGACTGCAGCTGGCAGCTTTGCGCGACTTTGGTAGAACAGCCATAACACTCTCCACATAACTCCGATTGAGGTGATTCTTGTACCATCATAAATCTCTTTTCAAGATGAAGAGAATGGTGTGTAGAACGCCCGGATCAGACTTTAGGATCGCCGTAAAATTAAGTTTGAAGACAGCTGTCGTGCACCACATTTATGTGGCGGGCCGCCGCACCTTGGCCGGCGGTCGCCGCGCGTAGTCCAGAAGCTTCTGACTTCTTGTGGCGGTCTCCACGCACTTCCCGGCGGTCTCCAGGCGTGTCTTTGTCTCCGCTAAGCGCCGGCGGTCGCCGGAGAGAAGCTCCAGATTTCCTACTTCGCGTTTTTACTCCCTTTTTAGGCTCAAATATGCACATTTCTCACAAAACATGTCAAAATACCAAAATAGATAAAATATGCAAATAATGGACATGTAATGCAACTTTGACCTTAAAAACGGACCAAATAATGGCCTTAAAACCGTGCAAAATCACGAGCGTATCACCCTTCAAAACCCTCAACCCGCTATAGCTAAAAAGATTAGTACAGGGAAGCATGGATCGAATCCACAAAGACAGATGTGTAAAAAAACATGTTCAAAGACCTGGAAGCTATTTTTGGCTGCTGCCACGCAATTTTTGTGGTTGAGCTTTAATTCCTAGACTTGGTAAATGAAATATTCTACTCTAACAGCTAGATCTAGGAAGGGACATGCATAATGACTAAAAGTAATTGAAAAGAATACTTGACTGGGCAAACGACTTGTTGAGCTAGCTTAGACAGACGAAAAGCGAAACGTGGGGACCATTTCCTAAAACGGCATAGTACGACTGGAAAAGCTGCAAATTAACTAACCTAAGGACTAACTAACGGCGACATCATCTTCTCTAACTTTTATCACGAAATAACAGGTGAAAAAAACCAGAGCAAATAAAGATCGAAACAGGGCAGACGAAATTAAACCGATGGACACAAAGAACGACTAAAACTAACACAGATCCATGACTACTAGACGAGGCAAGCAAGTAAATAGAATCCAAAACATCATAACCATGCAAATGCGAACAGATCTATACGTCGGATGCTTCATCCACTCCGGATCCAAGTCATCCACAACAATCAAACACCATTTCCATCTCCGATCTTCACCGATTCAACTAGATTCAACCGATCAACCACAATCTCAAAGCAATTCAAACTCCAAACTCAAATCAACCAACAATTTCCACCAAAGCAAACAAATAAAACGACAATATCATAACTGAAACCAAAAGAGAAATATCCATAGCAAAATGCGAAGTATCCAGCGAAACAATAACAAAGCCTGACCGAGCTTCGAACAACGAAGACTCGGGGAAATACGAAATGTAAAGCGAAAAGCAGTAAAGGATTGTATCTTCGCCTCCGTAGAGACGGTGTTACACCATAACTAGATCTGAAAGTGAACTTCCCCCGAATGATTCTCCTCAAGTGCATGTAGAGAAAGATGGAAAAACTAAGCTAAGAGCCGAAAATGGAAAGAGAGATTGATATCTTCATGTTGATCGCGTGCTCTTATTTATAGTGGATAGAGCTTCTAGACTGTTCCTGTGATTTCCATTTTGCCCTCCAATCGGATGCTCCTCAGTCTAGTAACTCTTCCTTCTTCCGCTCACTTTTCCTACCAGCTTCTTCTTCCAGGCTATCTTCGTCTTCTTCCTGGGGCTGGCGATTTCTCTACACACTTGGCTTATAAAACCTTGTTAGACCCAGGAAATCACAAAATTTATCCCTATAACCAATGTATGAAATTAGCCTTATCAAACTGCTCACACTTAAACCATACTTGTCCTCAAGTATAAAGACAAGAAAAAAAGAAATAAGGCGAATTTCAATGCATGGTTTGTTAGGTTTGGTATACTGAAAAGCATGTTTCGAGCAAGTTTCGCTGGAATAGAATCTTGCTTGTATACATAAAACTCTACTTATTCACTTTTAACACGATTCAGTATTATTCGAGCAGTTTCGCACGAATAGAATCAGTATATTATTACATTGTGTTTGCTTGTGCATTTATAAGATGTTTTATAAACATTTAAATGTATAAGAAGCAAACAAAGTCTAAGTCTTTTGCTTAGTAGATCTGGTTGTGGGCGTCGTCCACTTTAAGGTAACATGATCGGTTCTATGCAATGCTTTGCAAAAGAAAAAGAAGAATTTTACAACTCGAGATAGGCTTAGACTACCTATCGTGAAAGGTTGCAATGTCGGTCCGATTATTTCTAAGCCTTTCCGAAATAAGATGACGTTGGGGTGGTATAACACCGAATGGATCTAACAACAAGGCGTGTCTTTATGCTATCTACTGAAAGACTAGGTCTTGATAAATAACTATTTCTTAATCTACATACGTTAGCATTGAGCATACGGTATTGATTATGCACTACTTTGACTTAT